>NC_051084.1:4351421-4476388 GCF_004664715.2 Peromyscus leucopus | reverse complement strand
GAGGCCCTGATAGGGTTGGTGGCTCGGTCAGGGTCACACAGGGACCGCTGGTTCTTATGCCTGATTGTCTGTCCATCTGCCGTCCATGAAACAGGGCTGTCAGGGCCAGGAATGGGGGTGGGATGCTGGAGGTGGTGTGACTTTATCCCCCCAGATGACCACTAGGGTGATAACTTTGCACTGATTGCTTGCTAGCCAGAGATCTGTGTGTATGTGTGGATCTGTCTGTCTGTCCTTCTTTCTCAGCCTGAGCTGTCACGCTCTACTGGAAGTTCCTTCCTTCTGTCCCCAAGCTACACCTTTGCTCTTCCTCTCTCCTCAAAGCCATCCTGGAGTGTGACCAAGACCCCAGCTGTGTCACCCTCCTGACTGTGACGTTTGCTGTCCCATTAGGGGCCCCTGACTCAGGGCTGAGGGCGTAGATGCTGCATTTGGCTCAGGGACCTTTCAAGCCTCCGTGGGGTAGTGTGCATCCCTACTAGTGAGACAGTTCAGCCCACAGCCCACGGTCCACAGTCCACAGTCCATGGTCCACAATCCACAGTCCACAGCCCATGGTCCACAGTCCACAGCCCATAGCCCACAGTCCACAGCCCACAGCCCACAGTCCACAGCCCATAGCTCATAGTCCACAGTCTATAGCCCACAGCCTACAGCCCACAGCCCATAGGCCACAGGGCACAGCCCATGGCTCACACCCCTTAGCCCACAGCCATCCCTGCTCTACTCTGGACCAGTGATCTCGATAGGAGTGGTCAGGTCTGAGCTGTGTATAGGAAGGAGACAGGGTCAGTAGGCCACTGGACCCCGGGCTCTGTTGTCTCCACCTCTGCCTGTAGCTCAACTAGGAGCGTGGCTCATAGCAGGTTCTTTGCTGGCCAGAGGCAGATCTCTCTCTCTCTCTCTCTTTCTCTCTCTCTCTCTCTCTCTCTCTCTCTCTCTCTCTCTCTCTCTCTCTCTCCCTCCCTCCCTCTCCACATTTGCATGTCCATGTGTCTCCCCATCATTCCATCCTAGGATCTGGTATCAATTCTCCAGACCTAGTCTTCCATCTACTGCTGTTTTCAGTAGGGCACCTCTATGTGGCCTTTTCTCAGAAGTGGTCTTCAATGCTCCATGGCCAACCCCACTGTCTGGAGGAGGGGCCCTGTCAACGGGGTACAGACACCCAAGGCATAGTCTGTGCCCTCAGGCTCCTCCATGAGTTCATCACGTTAGCATGGGAGCAGGAACTGGAGTGGAAGAGTCCACATTCAGCCTTTGCGCCCATCTTGGGAAAGGCTGATGCTGTAGCAGAAGGCTCTCGCTGGTCTGAGAGAGGCTGGCAGGCAGGAACCAAGTGACATGTGGGGTCTGCAGACTTCCGGGACAGAAGGGCCAGCAGCCACAGTCAGGGCACATCAGAAGACTCGTGGCCTTGGTCAGTTCTGAGACCTCCTGCTGCCAATGTGACCCCCTCCATGTGACCCCCTCCATGTGACCCCTCCATGTGACCCCCTCCATGTGACCCCCTCCATGTGACACTAGTGTCTGCAGTGTCCTTTGTGCTGGAGCCCTTCATGCTCCCCTGCCGATGGAGAGCGGGAGGTGACATAGCCCTGTCTTAGATCCCTTGGCCTTGAGCGGGCATCTGACCCGAGTTGCCCAGTGGGATGGCGCTCTCGTGTGCACAGCAGAGGCTGCCTCAGGCACGGTTTGCCAGCCGACTTCCAATCTCCGTCCACTTCCGCCCTCTTCCCAGTGCTCTGGGTAAAATGCTGGTCCTCATCTCAGGGTCTGGGGAACCCAGAGAGAGCAGCCACACTTCCCACTTCCCAACCCCTTGTCCTGGCCCTCCCTCTCCTCTCCATCCATAGTCTTGACCCTCATCCCCACTGCCTTCCCTTGTGACCCTCCCCATTTCCCACAATTCACTGCTGAATAGCAGCGATCCCCACTGAGTTCATAGGGAGCAATAGGGAGTGTTGGATGCCAGAATGGCCTCTTGAGTAATGCTGGGGTCTGAGAGCTGAGGCCACGCCTGATAAAGTATCACATAACCTGTTGGGGGGTAACTGGTGCCACATTCCCGTGGTGGACAAGGCGCTGCTCAGGTGTCCGGACACGGTGGAGGTGGTCACGGGGTCAGCAGAGAAGGGTCTCGCATTGCTAGGAGACATGGTCACTGGCTGGGACTTCGTGCTCTTCCCGGGCTCTGGGAGGGTGCCACGGCATCGGTGGAGCCTCGGGCATCGGTGGGGCCACGGGTATCGGTGGAGCCACGGGCATCGGTGGAGCTGTAGCTTGTCACAGGGGTTGGTGCGGTGGTCCCTGAGGCCAAGGTGAGGAGTCCAGATGTGAACACAGTCACGTCAGAGGTGACAGGGTTGTGAGGACCTGAAATGGGGACCTGGCCCGTTGTGACAAATCCACTCTCGAAGGTGTTGGTTAGATGCGTGGGAGGAGTGTTTCTCTCAGTTGTGAGGGCTGAGGGACCAGAGAGGAAGAAGAATTAGATTAAGCCTGAGACTTGAGTGCCAGGGACAGAATTCATAGACCCTCAGCTGCGCGGACACTGGGGAGAACCCGCCTGTGACTTGGGCTTGGCGTCTGAGTGTCAGGTGTGTGTTCTTTCAGAGAGTGACAGGAAGGAGGAAGTAGACATGTGAGGAAGGGAGACCTGGGACAATCTCTTCAGCCTCCCCCATCATGCCTGCTCCCAGAGCACAGAGCCATCTTCTTTCCTAGGCCCCCAGTCACTTTCCAGGCTCTTCTCAATCAAGAGCATCAAAGAGATTTCCTTTTAAAACGACAGTGATTTAGTGTGTAAGTGTGTGTGTTTGTGTGTGTGCACAGTACACACGGGGAGGTTCGGGGACAGCTTGCAGGAGTCAGTTCTGGCATTTCATCAGATGGGTCCTGGGATTGGAACCCAGGTCATTGGACTTGATGGCAAGTGCTGTTATCCAAACAGATATTTCTAACATGACGCTGTATAAAGGCAGCTGCTTAATAATGTCAGCTGGGGACCAGAATTGGGACACAGAGGCGCTAGGGTCCCAAATTCAAGAGGAAACTGCAAGGAAGAGCTATGGTCAGACACCCTCCCCGGGTTCACTAAGACGCACAGGAGCAGACCCTGCCCCTCACACCATCATTCCAAGGCTTTAGCACCAGCAGCAGCCTGGGGCTGGACAGCATGTGGGAACTGCAATCAAGAGTTCTGAGTCTTGTGGGGAGCCACAGGTCTGTCTCTGCAGGAAAGACAGAGAAAGACTTCCCACCCCTCGACTAGGCATAGAAAAGACACATTCCTGAGGGCAGTGGTCACTGCAGGGAGGCCTGAGCTGCTGTTCTCAGCAACCAACTCTGAAGATCAATGTAGGGGAGGGAAAGGAGGCAGGAAGAGGCCAACTTATCGCTTAGACCCCCCCCCTTAGGACACCCCAATAACAGGGGGAGCCTTGATGGAGCAAGAGCTGGGCGTGCACACGAGAGACTCTCAAATCACTGGCAGCAAAGGACTCAGCCAGTTCAGGGCTCCCACACCTGCCGGCTGAGTCACGCTGCCTCTCGTGCCTTTCCTCATTCCTACTCAGCACACCAGTGTGTGCGTGAGGGAGCGTCAATAAACGGACCAAGAGGAAACCATCCCACCTCAATGATGAAGGAGCCGGGCAGGAGAGCAGCTGCTTCCCTGCCTCAGTTGTCCTGGGCTACAAGGCCTGGTTGCTGGGGCAGTACACACACTGCTATTCGAGTTGTAATTGGGCTGAGGCTTAAATGCTTTTTAAAAAACATTTTCTTTATTTTGGGGTGGGCCCCTGGTATGAGGATGGAGATCAATGGACAACTTGCAGGAGTCAGCTCTCTCCTTCTACTACCTGGGTCCAGAGATCGAGCTCAGATCATCAGGTTTGGCACCAATCATCTTTTCCCACTGAGCCACATGGTCATTGTCAGGGGATTTTTTTTTCTCTCAACTGAAAACATGAGCAAAGTTGAAGCTCCCCATGATTACTCCTCCGAAGCAGAAAATGAAGATCTGGAGGGGCAGCTCAGTCAGTATGTGCTTACCATACAAACATGAGTTCAACCCCCAGAACCCAAGCATGGTGCACATGCTTACAACCCCAGTGCAGATGAGGCAGAGGCAGGGGAACCCCTGGGGCCACTGGCTAGATAGTCTAACCTATGGGCAAGGTCCAGGTTAGTGGCAGACCCTGTCTCAAAGAAAATAAAGAGTGATGTAGGCATCTGGGAATGATACCTGAGGTTGTTCAGTGGCTTACACACACATACACACACACACACACACACACACACACACACACACACACACACACAAAATGATAAGAGAAATAATGACAGAAAAGTAAGTCCATTTCGTGATGGCATTCCTCCAAATGAAGACCCCAGAGTCAGTTTTCCCTGCTTCTCGGGTTGACATGGACCAGAGCAAAGAAATGAGACCCAGCCTCGCAGCTGAGAGGGGAAACTCTTCCTGGTTCACACCAGGGAGGATGGAGATGTGCTCAGGTCAGGGGAGAAGGACCCGGCAGGTGGGGGGTGAATTTATAACAACTGGTGGCTTTTCCCTGACACTTGCTGGATCCTCACCTTTCCCTGTCCTATAAATGTGGGGACCCCACATCTCTGCTCAGACTCTTCTCTCTTCTTTCTGTACTTGAGAGACAAATTTTTGTATCTAGCCTGTTCTATAGAGTGAGTTCCAGGACAGTCAGAGCTGTTAAACAGAGAAACACTATCTCAGAAACAACACACACACACACACACACACACACACACACACACACACACACACACACACACAGATGAAGACTCCTTGGAAAGGGAAGTGTCTGCCCAAGTGGGCAGCAAACACAAAGGTCAGCCCCACTTTTTTTTCCTGGTTATAATCATTTAAGGTCAAAAAGAAAGAAGTTCCTGAATACCACTTCTTTGTCTGTGGGAGCATCAAAAAGAGAGGGACGGGAAGAAGAACTCTAGTGAAGTATAAATACAAGCCACTCTACTCGAATGAGGGAAATGGAAGTGACTGTGGTTTGGTGGGGCCCTTTCCTCTTTGTTCTGTTTATTCACGCAGGACAGCCCCACCCAAGTGTCTAGACAGCTCTGCTTTCTCTCGGTCTCTGTCTCCTTAGCCTGTGACCCTGGTGTATGTCTTTCTGTGGGCTCAGAAGTTCACCACCATACTTCTATGCCTATACGGAACTTTGAAGCAGGCTACCAAACTTTGATGTGAGGTACTTCAATCTGCTGCAGCTCTCAGCAATACAGGTCACTCTGCATTATGGGTCAAGTTCCTGAAGAGAGAACTTTGAATTCAACAGCCCAGGGAAAAATCGATCCCTTATCTTGAGTTTCACCAAATCTGTCAGTTCAATATTATCCAAAGGAGAGGTAGTACCCATATTTAATTTAAATAAGAATAACAGCAAACAGTACTTTTTGAAAATCAGATCTAAGGACAATTATTTTTATTTCTTATTAAAACAATTTTAAAATTTAAATATATTTTGATTATGTTCTTCCCCTCCTCCAAATCCTTCCAGATCCTTTCTCCCTCCATATCCACTCAACTTTATGTTCTTTCTTAAAAAGCAAACAGAAACCAAATACAACAACAAAATCCTCCAAAACCAAGAAAACAAAATAAAACTCCAGCAAAAAATAAATAACAACAAAAACAAAACAAAAAGACAACCAACCAATCCATCAACCAACCCACCAAACAAACAAAAAACAGTAACTAAATAAAAGCTCTCTCTCACACACACACAAAAACTGTGGAGTCCATTATATGTTGGCCAACTACTCATGAACATGAGACCTGCCTGTGGTGGTTTATGTACCCAGTATCACTCCACTGGAGAAAACTCAGTTACCCTCTCCCAGCAGGTGTAAATGACAGTTTAGTTGCTAACTTTTGTTACCCTAATAGCTAGGTTTTTATTGATTAATTAACTAGTTAATTCATTAAATCATTGTTTTTAAAATAATATAAAAAATAAAATAGGATAAGATAAAACAAAAACTACGACATGGAAGTTGGACAAGACAACCCAATAGAAGGAAAAGAGCCCAAGAAAAGGCACCCACTTGTCCACACACTCAGGAGTCCAATATAAATGCTAAGCCAGAAGCTATAATATATATGCAGACCTGTGCAGACCTGTGCATGCTGCTTTAGTCTCTGTGAGTTCATGTGATCTTTGCTCATGTTGATTTAGAGAGCTTTGTTTTCTTGGTGTCCTCCATCCCCTCTGGCTCTTACACTCTTTCTTCCTCCTCTTCTGTAGGGTACCCTGAGCTCTGAGATGAGGGTTTGATGGGCATCCCATTTAGAGCTGTGTGTTCCTGTGGGCCCCTTGGGCCCTGGCCCCCGACTGTGAGTGGCTGCTGCCTTGCTTGCTGACCTTGACCAGATGTCCTCCCTATTCAGATTCCCTGCCGGTCTCATTCTCACCTAGGGATCACCTGAGAGCTCACTGGAGGTTCTTTGTTCCTGTGTCCTGTATTTGGTGTAAACAACTTAGATGCATCCTGTATTTGGTGTAAACAACTTAGATGCAAGAATGCAGAACATTCAGTAGCAGGTAGCAAACTTCTGCCCTCCAGGGATCATCTATTGTGCTGTAAGACTGTATTTTAGGTTTCCTCCCTCTTTCAATAAACGGCATTTGGAATTTGGCATTTCAGCCATGGCGAATGACTCGCTGTCTCTTGTCTCTATTTTTTAATCCGCAGCCCCTCGCTCAGACATGGTAAACAGGTATCGGTAACGCGGGCGTTACCGCTACATGTTCCAAGGTCTCACTCTTTGTATAATGTCTGCCCGTGGGTCTCTCTATTTGTTCCCATTTGCAGCAGGAAGAAGCTTCTCTGATGATGGCTGAATAAGGCATTGATCTATGACTATAGCAGGATATCCTTAGGAGTCTTTTTATCACTACATTTTTTCCCTCTTTTTTTAGACCAGTATTATTTGGTTTTGCCCTAGGTCCCTGGCCTATCTAGTTTCAGGTTCTGGGTCACCTAAGCAGTGTCTGGTATGGGTTCCAACTTGTGGAGTGGGTCTTAAGTCAGATCATTTATCGATTGGTTTTTCCCACAGCCTTTTTGCCTCCATTGCCCTATCTTGTAGATAAAGGGTTTATGGCTGGTTTGATGTTTACATTTTGTGATAGCATGCAGAGTACCTTCCTGTGCCAAAGATGCTGAAACACAGGGGTAAAGGCTCTGTGTAGGTACCAGCTCAGCAGCTCCATGTTCAATGAGTTGTGTAGATGTTGTCTTCAGCAAGGGGGCTCTGCTGGAAGTTTGTCAAGAGCAACCCATAGTCTTGGCTACAGCCTGGGCTGTTTGTGTATTCCCGTGGGGCCTCTTTGGCCATCAAAGTAATTAGATGTAACCCAATACTGGTACTGGAAGCTTTGCTGGGTGACAAGAGATGGCCAGTGAAGACTTGGTCTCCCCCACTATTTGGCAATTTCATTTAGGTTGTCTTCACATATGTGTGTATTTTAGGAAATTTCTACTGTATTAGGTTTCCATATGACCCCTCAAATGCCCCTTAATTTTATCTCTCTCCCTGTTTTCCTTCCACAGCCCTCTCTCCCCCCACTTCCCACTTGGTGTCGTTGCAGCATCTCCTTCCACCTCTACCTATCTATTCCATTCCCTTTCTTAAGGACATCTATTGCTTCCTCTTGTAGATGAACAGTCTTATTAAATAAGAAACACAGAGCTGATTGCAGAGTTAAAAGCCCAAGAGGTCAGAGCAGTAGCTGAGAGCTGAGCTTACCCTTCGCTGCCGCTGCTGTCCTTCCTCTCAGCAAGAGCGCTACTTCCTGTGTATCTGTCTTTTTTATAGACTTTCTGTTCTGCCTTCTCATTGGTTGTAAACCCAACCACATGACCTCCTCATCACTGCCCATCTATACAGACCTCCAGGTCTTCTATGATTGGTATTGAGATTAAAGGCGTGTGTCTCCATGCTGGTGGTATCCTTGAACACACAGAGATCTGCCTGTCATGTGATCAGGATTAAGGGTGTGTACTACCACTGCCAGACTTCTGCTATGGCTTGCTATCAGCTCTGACCCCCAGGCAACTTTATTATTAACATAAAAATAAAATCACATTTCAGTACAAATAAAATAACACCATATTTCTCCTTGTCTATTTTAATAAAAGGAAAAAAATTATAGCTAATATAAGAAAAACTATATACAAAAGCACAATAACTATATACCATATACACAAGCAATAAATACCTAGACATCCTCTAGTCCTTTACTCTGTACCTACCCTCTGTGGTTCTATGCATGGTAGCTTGGTTATCATCGACTAATAGCCACATATAAGTAGACACATATATTTGTCTTTATGGGTTTGGGATATCTCATGCAGGAGGAGTTTTTCTACTTCCATCCATTTTCCTGTAAATTTCATGGTATCATATTTTTAAACAGCTCTATAATACTCCATTTTGCAAATACACCACATTTTCTTTATTCATTCTTTTTTTAAGGGTCATCTATATTGTTTCCAGTTTCTGTCTATTATGAATAGAATAACAATGAGCATGGTTGAGCAAGTGTCTCTGTGGTAGGATGGAGCATCCTTTGGGTATATGCCCAAGAGTGGTATAGGTAGATCTTGAGGTAGATTGAGTCCCATCTTCCTGGTGAACCGCCACACTGATATCTACAGTGGCTGTGTGAATTTGCACTCCCACCAGCAATGGATGAGTGTTCCCCTTACTCCATATCCTTGCCAGAATGGGCTGTCATTTGTCTTGTTAATCTTAGCCATTCTGACAGACGTGAGATGAAATCTCAAAGTAGTTTTGATTTTCATTTCCCTGATGGCTAAGGATGTTGAACATTTTTTAAAATGCATCTCAGCCATTTGGAATTTTCTGTTGAGAATTCTCCATGTAGATCTGTACCCCATTTTTAATTGGACTTTTTTGAGATCTACTTTCTTGAGTTCTTTATATATTTTGGATATTGGATGTGTAGCTGGTAAAAATGATATTTTCCCATTCTGTAGGCTACCCCTTTGTCATATTGTGACTGTGCTTTGCCTTACAGAAGTGGTTCAGTTTCCTGAGGTTCCATTTATTGATTGTTGATCTTAGTGCCTGCACTATTGGTGTTCTGTTCAGGAAGTTGTCTCCTGTGCCGATGAATTCAAGGCTACTCCCTATTTCCTCCTCTATCAGGTTCAGTGTATCTGGTCTTACGTTGAGGTCTTTGATCCACTTAGACTTGAGTTTTGTTCAGGGTGATAGATATGGATCTATTTGCTTTCTTCTACATACTGACATCCAGTTTGTTTGACCAGCACCATTTGTTGAAGACAAGCACCGTCTTTTCTCCAGTGTGTATTTCTGGCTTATTAAAACTCAGGCACTCATAGGTGTGTGGATGTATGTCAAGGTCTTCAATCCAATTTCATTAATCAATGTGTCTGTTTTTATGCCAGCACCATGCAGTTTTTATTACTATAACTCTATAGAACAACTTGAAATTTGGAATGGTGAGACCTCCAGCAGTTCTTATTCAGGATTGTTTTAGCTATGGATTTTTTGTTTTTCCATATGAAGTTGAGAATTGTCCTTTCAAGGTCTGCAAAAAATTGTATGGGAATTTTGATGGAGATTGCACTGAATCTGTAGATTGCTTTTGGTAGGTAGATTACTATGTGAATCCTACTGACCCATGAATAAGGGAGATCTTTACATCTTCTGAGAGAAAGATGGTTTTAATTTCTTTCTTCAAAGATTTGAAGTTTTTTATCATACAAATCTTTCACTTGCTTGGTTAGATTTACCCCAGGATATTTTATAGTGTTTGAGGCTATTGTGAAAGGTGTTGTTTTCCTGATTTCTTTCTCAGTCTGTTTGTCACTTGTGTATAGGAGGGCTACTGACTTTTTTAAGGTTAATCTTGTATCCAGCTACTTTGCTGAAAGTGTTGATCAGCTGTAAGAGTTCCTCAGTGGAATTTTTAGGGTCACTTATATGTACTATCATATCATGTGCAAATAATGATGCTTCAACTCCTTCCTTTCCAATTCGCGTATTCCCTAATCTTCTTCAGTTGTCTTACTGCTCTAGCTAGAACTTGAAGTACTATATTGAATAGATATGGAGAGAGTGGACAGGCTTGTCTTGTTCCTGATTTTAGTGGGATTCCTCTGAGTTTCTCTCCATTTAATCTGATATTGGCTATATAGGCTTGCTGTAAACTGCCTTTATTATGTTTAGGTATGTCCCTTGTATCCCTAATCTCTCCAGGACTTTTATCACAAAGGGTGTTAGATTTTGCTGAAGGCTTTTTTTTTTTTTGCATCTAATGAGATGACCATTTTTTCTATCAGTTTGTTTATATGGTGGATTACATTAACTGATTTTCATATATTGAACCATCTTTGCATCTCTGGGATGAAGCCTACTTGATAATAGTGGATCAAGTCTTGATGTGTTTTTGGTGGTGTGTTCTTGGATTCAGTTTGCAAATATTTTATTCTTTTTTGCACCTAAGTTCATAAGGAAGATTTGTCTGTAATTATCTTTGTTGCATCTTTATGTGGTTTGGGTATCAGGCTAATGGGGGCCTCATCAAATGAATTGGGCAAAGTTCCTTCTGTTTTTTTTTATGGAATAATTTGAGGAGTGTTGGTGTTAACTCTTCTTTGAAAGGCTGGTAGAATTCATCACTAAAACCATGGCTTGGGGCTTTTCTTTTGGTTGTGACACTTAATGAATGCTTCTATTTCATGAGGGATTACAGGTCTACTTAAATTGTCTGGTCTTGATTTAACTTTGGTAAATGGTACATATTGAGAAAATTATCCATTTCTTTTAGATTTTCCATTCTGTTGGAGTACATGTTTTAAAAGTATGTCTTTATGAGTCTCTGGATTTTCTTGGTGTCTGTTGTTATGTCCCCTTTTTTGTTAATGATTTTGTTAATTTAAATTTTCTCTCTTCACTTTTTAGTTAGTTTTGAAAGGGTTTGTCTATCTTGTTGATTTTCTCAATGAACCAAGTTATTGATTTTTTTGTATTGTTCTCTTTGTTTCTATTTTATTGATTTCAGCCCTAAGTCTGATTATTTCTTGCTGTCTACTCCTCTTGGGTGTGATTTTTTTTTTTGTTTTAAATCTTTCAGGTGTGCTGTTAAGTTGCTAGTATGAGATCTTTCCAGTTTTTTTTTTTTACTCTTTTTTTTTCTTTTTTCTTTTTTTTTTTTGGTTTTTTCGAGACAGGGTTTCTCTGTGTAGCTTTGCACCTTTTCTGGAACTCACTTGGTAGCCCAGGCTGGCCTCGAACTCACAGAGATCCATCTGGCTCTGCCTCCCGAGTGCTGGGATTAAAGGCGTGTGCCACCACCGCCCGGCCAGTTTTTTTTTTTTTAATGTAGGCACTTAGTGCTATGAAATAGCCTCTTATAATTTCCAATTTCATTGTGCTCCATACGCTTGGGTATGTTGTATATTCATTTTCATTGAATTATAGAAAGTTTTTGATTTCTTTCTTAATTTTTGTCTTGACCCATTTTTTATTCAGTAGAGAGTTGTTCAGTTTCCATGAGTTTGTAAGCTTTCTGTTGTTTCTGTTGTTGAAATCCAGCTTTAATCTGTGGTGGTCTAATAGGACTCAGGATGTTATTTTTTTATGGGATTTTTCTCTTGAACAACTTGATCATCTTTTTGATTGCTTTAAGGTAATTATCACAGGGAGTTATTTTAATTCTCTTGTATTTGCTGAGACTTGCTTTGTGTCCAATATGCTGTCATTTTGGAGAAAATTCCATGAGGTGCAGAGAAGATATATTCTTTTGTGTTTGGGTGGAATATTCTGTGAATATCTGTTATTCCATTTGGCTTATAACATGTTAATTCTATAATTTCTCTGTTTAGTTTTTGTCTGCATGACGTGTCCATTGGTGAGAGTGGGGTGTTGAAGTCTCCCACTATCAGTATGTGAGGGCCAATGTGTGATTTAAGGTGTGGTAGTGTTTCTTTTACAAACTTGTGTGCTGTTGTGTTTGGAGCATAGATGTTAAGAACTGAGATGTCGTCTTGGTGGGTTTTTCCTTTGATGAGGCTGTAGTGTCCTTCCCTATCTCTTCTGATTGGTTTGGTTTGAAATCTATTTTGTCAGATATTAAAATGGCTAAATGAGCTTGCTTCTTAGGTTCACTTGCTTGGAATGTCTTTTTCCAAACCTTTACCCTAAGGTAAAATGTCTGTCCTTGAAGTTGAAGTGTGTTTCTTGGATGTCTTTTTATTGGGGAATTGAGACCATTGATACTGAGAAATATCAATGACCAGTAATTGTTGTGTGTTTGTGTTTCTTTCTTTTGATTGTGCTGGCCTGAGATTGTTTATTCCCTGTGTTTTCATGGGGGTAGTTAAGTTCCTTGGGTTGGAGTTTTTCTTTTAGCTCTTTCTTTGGGATTGTAGATAGATATTATTTAAATTTAGCTTTACCACAGAATGTCTTATTTTCTCCCTCTATGGTGATTGAAAGTTTTGCTGTGTGTAGTAGTCTGGGCTGGCATCTGTGGTCTCTCAGAGTCTACAGCTAATCTATCCAGACCCTTCTGGATTTTAGAGTCTCCATTGAGAAGTCAGGTATAATTCTGGTAGGTTTGTCTTTTTATGTTACTTGGTCTTTTCTCCTTGCAGCTTTTAATATCTTTCTTTGTTCTGTATGTTTAGTGTTCTGATTATTATGTGACAAGAGCACTTTGTTTGCTAGTCCTACTTATTTGGTGTTCTGTTTGCTTCTTGTACCTTCTTTAGGTTGGGAAATTTTTAAAAAATATATTTTCTGAGCCTTTGAGCTGGGAATCTTCTCCTTTCCCCATTCCCATTATTCTTAGGTTTGATCTTTTCGTGGTGTCCCAGATTTCCTAGTTGTTCTGTGATAGGAGGTTTTTAGACTTAACATTTTCTTTGACTGATGTATCAATTTCTTCTATTGTATCTTCAACACCCGAGATTTTTCCATCTCTTGTATTCTGTTGGTGAAGCTTACCTCTGCAGTTCCTGTCCAGATTTCCAAATTTTTATTCCCAGAATTCCCTCAGTTTGGATTTTCTTTATTCTATTCCCATTTTCAGGTCTTGAACAGTTTTATTAATTTCTTTTTACTGTTTTTTTTTTTCTGGAGTTCTTTAAGAGATGTATTCATTTCCTCTTTAAGGACCTTTATCATCTTCCTAAGGAGGGTTTTAGAGTATTTTCCTTGTCCTTCAGCTATGTTGGAATATTTAAGGCCTGCTGTGGTAGGACAGCTGGATTCTAGTGGAGACACAGCATCCTGGCTGTTGTTGATTGTGTTTTTATGCTGGGGTCTGGGCATCTGAGATTCGGATGAATATAGGTCTGGTGCTGGTTTCTGGGTTTGTCTTCATTGGGTAGATGTTTAGTTCTCAGTTTCTGTTTTCTCTCTGGGTTGTGGAGAATGTGCTGGCTGTGTGTTGTCTGATAGGGCCACTGGGGGTTCCAGGTGAAATGTGTCACTGGATATTTAGGGTGCTGACACTTAGGAATGGGGCTAGGCTAGGGGTCTGAAGGGGTTCACGGGAGGGAAGAGAGCAGAGTGTTCAGCCAGGGTCTGCTTGTTTTGTCTCATTGGAATGGGGGGAGACAGTGAAGAGAGGTCACCCCTGAGGTTCTGCTATAGTGCTGGGGATGAGACAGGGGGATGGGGTTGGATCTAGAGCAGTGACCTTTTAGGGGTTGCATATCAGATATTCTGCATATCAGATATTTACATTATGATTCATAACAGTAGCACAATGACAGTTATGAAGTAGCAACGAAATTATTTTATGCTTGTGGGCCACCACAACATGAGGAACTGTATTAAAGGGCCACAGCATTAGGAAGGTTAAGAACGGCTGATCTGGAGGAGCAGAAGGAGAGGGGAAGATCTACAGACAGCCTACCTGCTTCCCTGGCAGGAGTGCCCATGGGTCAGCAGCAGTGCCCACGGGGGTTGGGGGCTGGGATACAGCAACAAGTTAGCAGAGGGAGGTTAGGAGGGGAAGTTCTGTGGGGTCCACAGGAGATGGGAGCATGGTGGGCAGGGAAGGCTGCCATTGGTGTTCTGCTGCAGTGTTGGGGATGAGACTGGATGGAGGATTGCATTTGGAAGGGAGAGGGGATCGGTGAAGGTCCTCAGTTAGCTTACCTGTTTCCTTGTCCTGCTCGGCTGGTGTGTTCCCAGGGAATGCCCCCTGGTGTTGGAGACTGGGATGCTGGGATGAGTTGGGGGAAGACAGGTTGGAGGAGATGGTCTTTGTGATCCATTGGGGATGGGGTCAGAGAGGAAAGGGAGACAGCAGCAGGTGTTCTCCTACAGAGCTGGGGATGAGCCTGGGGGACTGGGACTGGAGGAGCAGAGGGAGAGGTGTGAGTTTGCATTCGGCCTATGTGTTGCTCTCAGAGGAGGGGCTACTGGCTTAGTAGCAGGTGCCTGTTGGGGCTGGGGTCTGCGATAAAGCAAGGAGTTGGGGAGAGAGGTTAGAAGAGGAAGATCTGTGAGATCCACAGAGGATGGGAGCAGGGGACAGGGAAGGCTGCCATGGGTGTTTTGCTGTAGAACTGGGCATGAGACTGAGGGATTGGATCTGGGGGACAGCGGGAAAAGAGAAGATCTACAGGCAGTACCTCTTAAACACAAAACTATTGAAGACCAATCTTTAGGAATAGCTGTGGGTGTAGACAAACCAGGCTGTAAAGCTTCCATTGGCCACATGGTGGCGTCATCATGTCATAAATCAATCAACAATCTTGATTTGCTGGATTTCTTTTTAATTACAAAAATTGGAGAATTCCAGGGAGAGAAAGAGTTTGTAAGCTGCTAGCTTACAGGGACTTTGTGGTATAACTTGGCTCCAGACGGCCAGGATACCTTTCCATCTGAGCTGCAATACTTATATTTGGTGTTGTGACTCAGACAGGCTCTCCTGGTGCCTGTGCTCCCCCTCATGGTCTGAGCCACACTGGGACCTTGTCCCTCATCTCTGTTCCACCCCAAACAGACTCACCTTCTGACTCACCAACTGCTCAGAACCCCATCTACCTTACTGGCTTAAAATAGTGCCAATAAAGATTAATCAGGATTAATCCGGCCTCAGAAAGAGAGACAGGCAATGTCATGAATTTTCTAAAATTATGTAGAAATGTGGGGAACTACAAATATAGAGCCAAATTGGCTGCTTTAGAAACCTATGCTGTTCAAAGACAGACAGAAAAGGGTTTCAGCTGTAGCTGACCTGGCCGCTTAAAGAAACAATGTAATTTGTCCTTACAATAAGTGAATGCTCAGGACCAGAGGGTTTAAATGCGAAAACAGTGACATTTGTGCCAGCTTCAGATTATAACCAACCCATTCTTTCTTTACAAGCTGCTACTCAAGGAAGTGCCCCTATTGCTGCTCCGTGCCCTAAAGATATGACCATCCCTCTCTACTGTCTTTTTAAGTTACACACAGAATATTGGGGGAGCCTACACTGCCTGGAACAGTTGAACTTTTATTGGGTGGAAGCAGATTATCCATGAAAGGAATCATAGCTCATAGAGGAGTCACTGATGAAGATTATATAGGGGAAATTGCAGTCATGATCAGTGTACACTGATTGGCTACTTAAAGCAAGAGAAACAATACACAGTTATTATTATTGCCCTAGGTAGCACCTTCACAGAAAAATGTGCTTCAGGAGGGAGGATTTTTCGTACAGATAAAACTGTAGCTTTACTGAAGGAAAATGATAAACCATTATTGGATTTAAAAATAGGAGAAAAATGCACAGGATTGACTGATTCTGGAGTCAATGTCTCTGTTATAGATGAATGGCCCCTGAATGGCTTGTTATGGAGGTAAATTCAGCCTTGATAGGATTGGGAACTCTGAGCTCTAACAAGATTAAACAAAGTGCTACAACATTACAGTGCACGGGTCCAAAAGGCATAATGGCAGTCCTGCAGCTGTATGTGACCTGTGTTCTGATTTATCTTCGGGGAAGAGACTTCCCAATGCCAGTGTAGCAAGGTTTCCCCAGTGAAGTAGTTAGCACTCCGCTCAGGTTCCCCGGTGTGTTACAGCTCTGCTTGGCTAAGGGAAAGTTTCCCTAGTGAAAGTGTCACAGTTCTGCTCCTCTCTGGTAAAGTTGTCGCAGCTGGACTCCGCTCTGGTGAAAGTGTCACACTGCACAACAAACCTCACTCAAGAGGTTTATTGGGAAGGGAAAATCCAGGAGGGTGGCTGCCTCTGCTAGGGTGAGAAGCAGCAGCAAACTGAACAGAGTACAGAGCTCAACGGGTCTCTTGGGGAGGGGGATTTTCCAGGGTGGCTTGGGATTGGTGGGGTTTTGTAGCCTGACCCTGGAGCAAGCTCAGGGATTGGTGGGATTTCAAGACCTGGTCCTGGGGTCAAGTCAGGGTCATGTGTTTTTCCTTGGCCCTTTTCATCATACAGTTATCAAAAGCTGGTTGTTTTAATAATAACTCTTGAATTATCTCCTTCTTTACTTGTTTTTCAATAGCATCTTTGAGTCTCCATATGAAACCAGAAAAAGGCTCAGAGGGACCTTGTATAGTTTTGAGACAATTAGCCAGCTTTTGTTATATTCCTTATATATTTCCAAGTGACCCAAAATTGAATGGGGATCTCTTTCCCTTGTTTATGTGACTTTTCAATATTCTTTCTGACTCTGTCCCATACTTTTTCATCTAAAGTTCCCTCTTCTGGAAACCAGGAATTACATTTACAAACATCTCATCAGCAACCTAATAGTTGTGGTTTTGACACCTGTACTCCTCCTTTCTTTAAAAACTGATGCACAGGTTGACATAAAGCAGTTGTTGAGCTGATATGTCCAGCTCTGGCTTCTGTCTCACTGTTCTCCTCACTTCCTTCTGTGAGGGTCCTCACTCTCTTACTGTAGCTGACTTCAGGTGCCACTTGTCATCATTCTAGAGGGGGTGGGATCTGGAATGGAGCCTAAAAATGAAGTGGACTAGAGTCTCATGCAATAGCCAACTTTATTTAGAGCATCGGACAATTTATATTCTGCGGGTTAAGCAAGGTCATATGAGTGAGTTCACACTTTATACAATTACAGGGACATTATCTAAATAACAATAGTATGACAATGGGTAATCTGAAGCAAACCCATTCCTATTCACTACATCTGGGTGGGGCACAGAAGCACATTCTAAGAACATACCCCATATTTAGAAGGAATAGAGGTCACAAGTCTCTTGTCTTGTGTTCTTGGAGTTTTCTCACAAGCACTCAGAGTTCTCCACACATAGCTCCGTTCTTGGATGCTGTTCCAACAGGGTACCTAGAGACCACAGTGAGCAGACACTCTGAGAGGAAGCAAGGAGATGACCCGTGGTCATTGCTGCTGGCCTGGACACTTGAGGGACAGAGAAAAAGAACAGAAAAGACCCCAGAATCACAGGGTATGGTGGGTACCTGGCTAAGGGTAGAGGCTGGACATACCATCTCTCAACAATAATTCTAAACCTGTGGCCTGCTTCTTTGCTCATCTCCACCTTCAGATCTACCCTAACAATGACTCCTTAGGTGAGGGGAAATGCCATTGAATGGCAGGAACCTGAGATCCTAGCATCAGGGAGACTGGAGCAGGTGGATTGTGTGATGGAAGTCATTAGACCCTGCCTCAATGCCACACACTCCCACAGCTCCCAGAAAGAACCCAGAATTATTCAAAGTGGAAACACAGTTTTGAGGATACTCTCCTTGTAAGTGTTGTAGCTCAGATGGAAGGCATCCTGGCAGATGGGAGCCACAGAATACCGCAAGTCATTGTAAGCATTTTGGCGTACAGCTCTGCTCCTGGGAAAGGGGTATCAACTCTGCTCCTGCAGGGGAGGGTTTCCCCGGCAGAGTCGTTACAGATCTGCTCCACTCTGTCCTCGAGATGTCAAGCGGTTACAGCTCTGCTCAGGTCCCCCAGGTTGTACAACTCTGCTCTGATGGGGGAAATTCCCCAGTGAAAGTGTTACTGTTCTGTTCCCCTCCAATCCCTTCGGGCAGAAGTTGTTCAGCTGGGCTCTACCCCAGGGAAAACGGCACACCACACAACAACCCTCACTCCAGAGATTTATTGGGAAGGAAGAATCCAGGAAAACGGCTGCCTCTAGGATGAGAAGCAGTAGCAAACTGAACAGGGTACAGAGCTTATACAGGTCTAGAGGACAGAGTTTTCCAGGGTGGCTTGCGATTGTTGGGTTTTTGTGGACCCACTCTGGGGCAAGTCCAGGGATTGGTGAGATTCTGTAGCCTGACTCCAGGAAAAGCTCAGGGATTGGTGGGATTTGAAGCCCTGGTCCTGGAGTCAAGTCAGGATGCTTTTCCTTGGTCCTGGTCTAGTCAGGGGCAGGGTAATTTTCTCCTCAGCCCTTTTCACCCTACACCCCCCATTTCCAGCAAGGAGATTTAGGGCTGTGGCGTTTCACAGTGAAGGTGGGTGAAGCTGGACGTGGAGCTCGTGTTGAATAAAGTCTCTCTGCTCACTGTACCAGCTGACCTCTTAGGTGAGTGAATGCATAAGTACAAGTGGTACAGCTCTGGAGGGAAAGGTATCCTGGCTTGTCAGGAAAGGAGGCTGTACCTGAAGCTGTGATGCAGTGGGAGGTGGTCTCCCTGCAGGATGTTGGTAAGTTTTAGGCCTCCTGAAGGCCTCTCTGCTGCCACAGCAAACCGAGTCAGACCAAATGGAAAAGCCCAGGTTTAATGGGTAAAGCTCTCCTGGGCGATTCCCTGTCCTGTAGAGAGGAGACAGGGATGAGAGACTGGAAGAACCACGTGTCTGTTTTCTGGGTTGCCACTTATATATCCCCTGTGGGAGTGGTCTTGAGCCTCTCTGGGGGAGGAGTTGTGTTTGGCAGGCTTTGAGGGGTGAGTTTAAGGAAAGAGATAGGGGAGAGAGGAGTTGAGGTGAATCTTCCACCAGACTCCTTCCAAACACATGTAGCAACCCTGTTCCTCTCTGAGAGAGTCATTACAGCTGAGCTCTGCTCTGCCCCCCTCAGGGAGCTTCCCAGCAGAGGTGTCCATTTCTTCTTTGGCTCTGTTCCCCTAAGGGAGTGTCCCAGCAGAGGTATCCATTTCTTCTTTGGCTCTGTTCTCCTAAGGGAGTGTCCCAGCAGAGGTATCCATTTCTTATTAGCTCCAGTCCAAGATGTTACTTCTGCTTCATTCCGCTAACGGAGAACCCAGTGGAGGAATGTACCATCTCCTCCAGCTCTGGAGACCAGTTGTTACTCTTCTGCTCAGCACCCGCCCCCCAGGGGAATGTCCCAGCAAAGATTCTGCTCCATGCCAACAAAAGAAGATCTTCACCCAAAACTGTTTTAATAAAAGAGATTTATTTGGGAAGAAGAAAACCAAGAGAGCAGCTGTCCCGGACAGGGCAGAAAAGGCCAGGGCAGGAAAGGACAGCTGACAACTGAACGGGCAGAGACCTGTACGGGCTTCTTAGGGGTGGAGTCTTTCCAGGGAGAAGATTTTCTGCTCAGGGATTGGTTGGTTTTCCTGCTCAGGGTTTGGTTGGTTTCATTGGTCAGGGACAGAGTTGGCTCTGGCTTCAGGACCGAAGTGTGTTTCTTTAGCTCTGGGTTCAGGATCAGGGTGTGTTTCTTTGATTCTGGTTTCAGGGCCAAAGTGTTTCTTTCACTGGCTCTGGGTTCAGGGTGAGGGTGGGTTTCTTTCAATAGCTCTGGGTTCAGAGCCAGGGTGGGTTTTCTTTTTTTTTCACTAACTCTGGGTTCAGGGCCAGGGTGGGTTTCTTTCAATAGCTCTGGGTTCAAGGCCAGGGTGGGTTTCTTTGGTTGGCCCACGATAACAACTGACCTGGAAGAGGCTGGTGGCCTGAGCATCTTTGGTGTCTTCCAGCTTGACTGTGAGCTCTAGAGAACATGACTACCCAAGACCTCACTAGTTCTCTGATGCCATGTCTTAGTTGCAAAACTTTAAAGAGGTATGATCTTATACTTAAGTGTTGCAGCTTGGATGGAAAGGCATCCTGCAGGTTGGGAGCTGAGGAATGCCCAAGTCACTGTAAGTGGATCTGCTTACAGCTCTGAGCTGAGGAGTACCAAGTCACTGTAAGTGAATCTGCATACAGCTCTGAGCTGAGGAGTACCAAGTCACTGTAAGTGGATCTGCTTACAGCCCTGAGCTGAGGAATACCAAGTCACTGTAAGTGGATCTGCTTACAGCTCTGAGCTGAGGAATGCCCAAGTCACTGTAAGTGGATCTGCTTACAGCTCTGAGCTGAGGAATGCCCAAGTCACTGTAAGTGGATCTGCTTACAGCCCTGCTCCAGAGAAAGGTTTACCCGGGGCAAGTGTTAACAGCTCTGCTCTGCTAGGGGAAAGTTTCCTCAGCGAAAGTGTCACAGTTCTCCTCCTCTCTGGCTCTGGTAAAGTTCTCACAGCTGGGCTCTACTCTGGCAAAAATGATAACACTGCACAACAAACCTCACTCAAGAGATTTATTGGGAAGGAAAAACCCAGGAGGGTGGCTGCCTCTGCTAGGGAGAGAAGCAGCAGCAAACTGAATAGAGTACAGCGCTTATATGGAGTTTCTTGGGGGGGGGGTGGAGCTTTTCCAGAATCGCTTGGGGTTGGTGGGGTTTGTAGCCTGTTTCTGGGGCAAGCTCGGGGATTGGTGGGATTTCAAGCTCTGGCCCTGGGGTCAAGTCTGGGGCAAGGTGGTATTTTTTCTTTGGCTCTTTGTACCCTACAAGGATGCCTTAGGGCTAGGACCAGAGATGAGGAGGCATTACCTAGAAGCTGTTCTCTAGCTGGAGAGGGCAGGAAGGGGTGATGGTCCAGGGACCTGCAAGGGCCCTCAGGACGGCCTCATAGGCCTTGTCAGTGGCAGAATACAGTGGCTGGTTCTGCGTGTTCAAGACCTTGGTGGATGGAGGGGAGCTGGGGTGTATAGGGAACAAGTAGCTTGCCTTCTTCCATGGATGTGGACTTTTCAGCCGTCTTGTTTGTGATGCTGTGGGGATGGGAGTCTGGTGAGTCAGAAGAGGCAGTAGCCTCACAGATTCTTCCCCAGGTGTGCCCAGCATGGCCACTTCTCCCTGAAGGTCCCTTCAAGCATCTGTGGACATGAAGGTTGGACTCACAGAAAGTGGGCGTGAATGTGCTGAAAACAGTCCATGATCACTGGGAAGAGCA
Source organism: Peromyscus leucopus (assembly GCF_004664715.2). NCBI lineage: Eukaryota > Metazoa > Chordata > Mammalia > Rodentia > Cricetidae > Peromyscus > Peromyscus leucopus. The sequence goes on along the minus strand of NC_051084.1, from coordinate 4,455,130 downwards.
GGAAAGGGAGAAGAGAAAGGAGCCATGATGAGGATAAGCGACCCCCGAGGCCACAGAAACTTCTGAGACCTACACAGGACACCATGTGAGCCTCTGTCTCCTGTGGGCGTTGGAGCTTACATGCTCTGTCCTTCAGTCAGGGTATCTAACTCCAGGCTCAGGAGGGGTAGCCATCCTGGTATGTCTGCTGCCTCAGCTTCTGGATGATTTGGAAGAACTCTTCCATGTACTGCGGTGGCGGGGGGTTAGGGGTGGGAGGGTGGGGGGAGGGGAGGCTTCTTGCTCTGGGCTTAAAATTTGAAGCCAGACACAACACTAAGGAATGAGATCCAGATGCGCAGAGCAAAGCTGCAGAAGAGCAAGAGCACTGTGACACTGGCTGGAGACAGTGAGGCTGAGGACTGTGCTGGAGACTGGAGAGCTGATGTGGGGGCTGTCCCAGAAGGTTCCTTTCCCAGTACCTATAAAGAGCACCTGAAGGAGGCCCAGACACAAGTCCTGAAGGCCACCTCCTTCCAATGCCGTGATTTAGATCCCACCCCAGCAGATCAGTATTCAGGACAATCAGAACACAGGACTTGTGACCATACTGCTGCATCTTCTTTATCTTCTTTCCCTGGGGAGTCAGACTCTGTCCCCCGCCTCTGTGAGGCAGGTCTGGCCAAGCCACCCTCTTCTGGAGGTGGTGTGTCTCACATTCTTCAAATTGGAGGCTGGAAACGGTTTGCAGCAGAACAGAAACTGAAATCCTATTCTGAGCCAGAGAAAATGAATGAAGTGGGTCTCTCAGGGGACCACAGTCCTCATCCTAATGTCAGGACACCTGAGGATACTGTGGGTACATTGGCTGACAGATGGAAGTTTTTCGAGGAAACAAGCAAATCTCTTCTCCAGAGGCCAAGCCACAGGCAAGCTGTCTGTGGGCTCTCAAGAGAGAAGGCTGAGAGGCCACAGACAGGGGGCCATGAGTGTGAGAGTACAGAGTCCTGGTTCCAGAAGAGGTCACAGGCTACCTCCTATGGAGAGATCCTCAGTGATGACAGAAAAGTAGAAAAGGCCTCTGAGAAATTGAATCCACCCAGAAGGCTTGGAACCTTCGCAGAATATCAGGCATCTTGGAAGGAACAGAGAAAACCTTTGGAAGCCAGGAGTTCTGGGCGGTACCATTCAGCAGATGATATTCTAGATCAGCAGCAGAAGCCACAGTACATTCATGAACGGTCCCGGTCATCACCGTCCACAGATCACTACTCACAGGAAGTGCCTGTTGAGCCAAACAGGCAGGCAGAGGATTCTGGTGGGCACAAAGAAGCACTTCAGTGTACACTGCAGGCTGAGGAGGGATGCTCTGCTCCAAGCCCATCTGTGCTCAGCAGTGCCCAGCCACAAGACAGCCAGCATGTGAATGAGGATACAACTTTCCCTCAGCCAGAAGCCCAGCTCTCTTCCAAGTGTCGACAGCTACAGACATCAACCATGGAAACCTCTCGCTCCCCTTCACCCCAGTTTGCCCCACAGAAGCTGACAGATAAACCTCCCCTGCTTATCCATGAAGACAACTCAGCAAGAATTGAGCGGGTAATGGACAAAACACCACTGTGAAGATGGTGCCCATAAAAATTGTACACTCAGAAAGCCAGCCCGAGAAGGAGAGCTGCCAGAGTCTCGCATGCCCAGCCGAGCTGCCCGCACTGCCCAGTGGGCTGGAGAGGGACCAGATCAAGACATTGAGTACATCGGAGCAGTGCTACTCCCGCTTCTGTGTGTACACACGACAGGAGGTGGAAGTCCCTTATAGAGCCTGCCCTCCAGAGCCCCGGCCTCCCAGCACCCCTGCACCTCCTGTCAGAGATAGCTGTTCTTCCCCTCCCTCCCTCAACTATGGGAAGGCCAAGGAGAAGACCGAGGATGACTTGAAGTCTGAAGAATTAGCCAGAGAGATTGTGGGAAAGGACAAGTCATTGGCTGACATCTTGGACCCCAGTGTGAAGATCAAAACCACCATGGATCTGATGGAGGGAATTTTCCCCAAAGACGAGTACCTCTGGAGGAAGCTCAGCAGCGGAGGAAGCTGCTTCCCAAAGTCCCCTCACCTAGAGTCACAGAGGACAAGAAACAGGACTCAGGTGTGCCAGGGGTCGTGTCCTTGGCCACCAATTCTGCCTATTACAGCACATCAGCCCCCAAGGCAGAACTGCTTATCAAGATGAAAGACCTACCAGAGCCTGAGGAGTATTCAGGGGGTGACTTGGGCCATGACCTGTCAGTTAAGAAGCAACAGCTCATCAACAGTATCAGCCGCAAGCTGCAGGTGCTCCGGGAAGCCAGTGAAAGCCTGCTGGAGGACATCCAAGCCAATAATGCTCTAGGGGATGAAGTGGAAGCCATTGTGAAAGATGTCTGCAAACCCAATGAGTTTGACAAGTTCCGGATGTTCATTGGGGACCTGGACAAAGTGGTGAACCTCCTGCTGTCACTGTCAGGCCGCCTGGCCCGTGTAGAAAATACCCTTAATAATTTGGATGACAATCCTTCTCCTGGAGATCGGCAGTCACTATTGGAGAAACAGAGAATCCTAACCCAGCAGCATGAGGACGCCAAGGAGCTTAAAGAGAACCTGGACCGTCGTGAGCACATTGTGTTTGACATCCTAGCCACCTACCTCAGCGAGGAGAACCTGGCTGACTATGAGCACTTCGTGAAGATGAAGTCAGCCCTTATCATTGAGCAGCGAGAGCTGGAAGATAAAATCCACTTGGGTGAAGAGCAGCTCAAGTGCTTGTTCGACAGCCTACAACCTGAGAGAAGCAAATGAGAAGCCCATCCCTGCAGAAGTTGGACACTGAGCCTTGGAGATTAATGCCTGGGAATATAAGAGTGAACCCAAGCCTATTTGCCCATCTTTGGAGAGACACACTCTGGAGCCACAAGGCTAGTAAAAAAGCAATAATGTCCTGTTAGTATGTGATGATTTATTTATGTTTTTCATTTCTGTTGGTTTGCTGAGCAGAGTTTTGTATTACACGTGACTTCACAGAATGCCAGGCTTTGCTGGTCAGCAGGGTCCCCTAGGATGTCCAAAGGCTGAGCCCACAATACACGTAAGCACTCCTTTGCAGCAGTGGCACCATTGTTCCTCCCCTGTGTAGATGCCAAATACATCCTTATGGTGCAGGAGAGGAAAGACCCTTGTGATTTAGCCAGGCATGGGCTGCTGTGTGTTCTGTCCTTGTTCATTCTACAATGTGAGCATTCATTGATCTATCATCATGGCATTCTCTGACCCAGTTAAAATCAGTGATGCTGATAAATTATTGATATGTTGGAAACATGAACAGTTTCCTAGTGGTTAAAAACCAACTATGAAACGAACAACCTGTATATTGGATGCATTCATTCCAAGAGTAAAATCATCACATAACTTGTATGCATGCTTGGAAACACCCTAAACAGATAGCTAGTGTCCTTCTTGTCACATCTTAAATAATTTGAAGTCAAGTGACATTACTTGGTTAAAAGTGTGTCTACTAATAATGTTATTGCTTGCTCTTTATTTCCTGAGACTAATGGAATATTTTGAAGTTTCTTTCCCAAAACACTAATTTGTTTGTGTATGTGATTCTTAATGATAATCCGTCGCTTGTCTCTCTTTACTTTTCTGTCTGTTACCGTGGGCCACATGCCATGTACCTTAAGACTTAAGATTCCATCTTCTAGTTTGTTAGAGGTCTTGTGGAGTGATTGCATTTGAAACGGTTTCAAGATTCCTTGTCCTTAGCAGTTAAAAAAAGATGACAAATAGAGTGTTACTCATTAAAGCAGCACTGTCATTCTATTGGTTTCCAGTTAACAGGACAGAGATTGGGAAAAAATATTTGTAAATCATGTATCAGATTTGTTATTCATTTTGATTTTATTATTATCTGTTTGTTTTAGAAGAGTCTCATGTAACCCAGATTGGCTTCAATCTCCCTATGTGGTCCAGATGACCTTGAACTCCTGATCATCCTGCCTCCACTTCCTGAGCTCTGGGTTTACCAACATACCCCACTTCCATGGCTTCATATATCTGATAAAAGATTTGTATGAAGAACTCCCAACAGTATAAAACAAACCATTTGAAAAAAGTGGGCAAAAGACTTGACTAGACACTTCACCAAAGAGGATGTATGTATGGCAGATAAACACATAAAAAAATGTTCACCCACCAGTGATGTGTATAACTTACTTACATTAAATGTGTGTAGATTTGGTATAGTTCAAAAGATGTTTATGTAACTAAATGCATGGTGAAAGATGAGCAAGTCCCTTTAGTGACTTGATGTTTAGGCATCACTAGTCTTGGTTCTGTCAAGGGATTATTTCATTCTTATTTTCCCCTGAGACTGCCGCAGATGCAAAGATTCCCTCTCTGAGCAGTAACCACACCTTTTCCAGAATACACATGCACACTTAGATCCATGTGTATATGCATGTACTCACACTCCCACATACAGTTGTCTTAAAGGACCAGAATCCATGCATTCTGAGCCAGAGGAACAGAGGTTGACACCATAAGCTCTGGTGAAGATGATATCGTCCTCCGTACAGATGAGTCAAGATGGGCAAGCTTCTGTACTGCAGACCACAGATGGCCTTGTTGACAGCCTATCACTATCAGCTGGGAGAAAACCTTTGCAGAAGTGTTGATTCCTATTAAACAAAGCTACGTCTACCTTTCCAAGTCCCTGATCTGCCACTGTAGCCTCCTCCTTCCACTTGGTCATCCCTTGCTGTGAACATGGGTCATGTCAGAAAATGTGATGCTGGCTGTCCACAAACTTTTCAAGGAATTGCAGACTGTTTTGTTTTTAATTTACACCAAGCTATTTACCTGTGGTTCTTTATCCCCAAATACAGTGTTGTGAACATTTTAATGATATGTGTGTAAAATGTGAATAATAGAATTTTGTTTGTCTGTAACCTGCCCTTTCGTGTTGTTCCAGGATTGTCTGTTATGGAGAGCAATATGTAGTGTACTAGCATGCTTGTACTGAAGCACATGACAATTATGTCCATTCCCTGCTTGCCTGTTCCATGTCTGATTAGCAGGGACACAAGAATTCCAGAGAGTCCATGTACGTATGTCTGTGAATAGTGATACTATTTCATAAGAAACAATCTGGTGCTAATGGTTGGTCTTTGGCATGCATAGATGTGGCCATAGCTATGGAACTCTTAACTCTCTGCACACACACTGACCTTGCTTGTGGTCGGTTTTTGAGGCTTTACCCTGAACTCTGCCCTGGCAAAAATGCACATTTGTTCTTGATGCTTACCATTTATCAACAGATCCTCTTGCTTGACTTTAACAAAATAAATAGTGTCTCTTCAAATGAAAAAAAAAAAAATTTGAAGCCAGGGAAGGCTGGCTTCCAGCACCCCCTCTTTGAGGTGCTCATGCTTCCTCAAGGCTCCAAAATACCCCACCCCCTAAGACTCTTCACAGTATGGAGGGCTGCCTCAACTGTCATAGTTACTTGGGCCTCACAATAGACCTGGTAAGCTGGTGAGGTCCAGCCAACGAATGGGGAAACTGAGGCACAAGTGGCCAAGCCATGTGTATAAAATCACATAGCTGGAATTAAAGCAGAGCCTGGGTGTGATCCCAGGTGGTTGGGTTCCTAAGTCTCAGTGTGGACCAAGTTCACAGCCCTTGAGTAAGGAAACTGGGAATACTCCAGTTGGAGCCACTGGCCCCCCAAATATCACTAAAGAGATTTTTAATCTGTAGCCCAGGCAGATTTGGAACTTAGGCCATATCCTCTGCATCAGCCACCACTGTCCTGGGACTATAGGCAGGGGCCACTGCCCTGCTTACACAGGTCTGCAGTGTGAACCCAAAGTCCATGGAACTGCTCATTTGACTTGTGAGCTGGCCTCCCAGCGTCCTCTTGGCAGAGGGGAGGGGAGGAGCCTTCTGACTTCCCCTCAAATCACCACATGGCAGTCTGACTTGTTCATAGCCAGTTTACTTCCTTTTCTCTCCTACTGCAAGGAAACTCGCTAGACCCCATTCTCCTGGCCTCATCCCTCACCCCACCCGCCTCTGTGCCCTGGCATGGCCCCTGCCAGCTTCCATACCGTCTTCCATGTTCCCCTCTCATCCCTTCCTCTGCTCATAGTGTGGGAGGGGCAGGAAGAGGCTTACCAGAAATAGAGGGGCTACACTCCACACCCCTCCCTTGGAGGGTATGCCTTTTGCCCAGACACATCTTGTAGATCTCAGAGGATGCTGTCAGCTCTGCAAGGGTCAGTGAAAACAAGAGTGGAGTCCTGTGGTGGAATGTTGCTTTAATGATGTAAAGACCTGTTACATTTGTTTAACGAAGTAAAGATACTCTGCTTTGCCTGCCTAAGGCACCCGATTAGTCTAAAAAAGCAGAACAGCCAATAGCCAGGCAGTAGAGGGATAGGCGGGGCTGGTGGGCAGAAAGAATAAGTAGAAGGAGGAATCTAGGCTCAAAAATAAGAGAGAGAATGAGAGAGAAAGAGAGGGAGACATCTGGGGCCAGCCAGCCAGCCATGAAGTAGGACATACAGAAAGAAAGAAAGAAAGAAAGAAAGAAAGAAAGAAAGAAAGAAAGAAAGAAAGAAAGAAAGAAAGAAAGGTAAAAAAGCCCTATACATCTTGTATAGATGAAGAGAAGCAGGTTAAATTAAGTTATGAGAGCCAGTGGGACAAGCACAAGACAAGGGCTAGCATTCATAACTGATAATAAGTTTCTGTGTCGTGATTTGGGAGCTGGTCGGTGGCTTCTCCTAAGAGAAAAGCCTGTTACAGAGTCCCTTGTTAGTGTTTTCAGAGCAAAGTCAACAGTCCCAGAGCCCATGGGGACTGAACTGTTAGTAGCCCATACTTACAGTTAGGCTTTTCTGGGCCCTCGGGGGAAGGAGAAGCTCCTGCATTTTGAGGAATCAATGTGTAACCACAGATGGGGGACAGTGAGGAAAGGGGGTCCATTGACTGACAGACTCCAGCCCCCTAAGTATCATGGGTGGGACCTGGTAGTTGGGGGTCTGTTAGCCTGGGGCCTGGATGCAGAACCATGTCTGAGATTGGAAGAAATGCAGCGCAATGGATATGGCCTGAGTGATTCTGCGGGGATTCTAGCAGCCACGTCCCACATGGGAACCCACGAAAGCCCTCCTTTAGGGGCACACTTACCTTTGGCTGGCAAGCCTGACAGAGGGGTCCTGTTAGTTGCAAAGTCTCCTACCACTTAGGGGTAATTCCCAGTGTGGGGAGTTGAAAACTATTACCCCAGGAGGGCAGGCGCCCTCCCCCATATTTTACAGGTGTGAAAATCAGTGCAGAAAGAAATGAATTCCTAGGCCCACACAATCTAAGACAATTATTTTGTTTTTCAGCCTCACACCCTTCTTTCACTGCATCAAATCCATGCCGGCTGAGTGCAGGCCTAAACATGTAGTGAATTCTATGCGAACGTTTCACGAACCTGCGGCTAACTGGAATAGTGTGCCTCTGATACATGCCAACAGTATCGGGTGGGGAGAGCAGAGGGCAGTTAAGGGACCAGCTGCCCCCTCTTCCAGGGTGCCCCTCCCACCAAGCAAGTCATTCTGTAGCAGATAAACATACGCTTGGGGGGGGGGGTCAAGGATGAGCCCAGTCCCTGAGACCCCATGGTGTGTCACAGTCGAGAGCTGAGCCTCCCAAGGAGCAGCTCGCCAAGGCATGGGGCCTCCTGGGAGGTGGCCCTACTTTTCGGGGATCTCAACCAAGCAGAGGCACTTGTATTTCTGCAGAAGCCCCTTTGGGGCCTGGATTGCCCTTGGAGGTTGAGCAGCAGCCGCTGCTGCTCAGGGCTCACGTGGATGCCACACACGGTGCCTATGTGCTCCCTCGCCGTCTGGAATTTCATTTTGCCAGCATTCAGCAGGTCCTGGTGGGCACCAGGTTGTTTTTCTGAATGAATTTAACGATGTTGTAAACCAGTGGTAAAAAGGAAATCTCTTCCTTCATAAGGACAGAGGATGGAGGCCTCAGTGAGGCTGGCATATGGGACATGGCAACCAGCCTCTGCTTGGACTCGGGCAGCTCTCTGGGTGGCAGCAGAGCAATTTTGGCCTGTGGCCCACCTACTACCCCAGTGGAGCTGTGGTGCTGAGAGCTGAGCAGCAGGAGGCAGCAACTTGCTCATTTTGAGGCAGGCCCCGGCTACCACTGTGCTGAGGTCTCATTTGTAGCCCTGGCTTTCCCGGAGCTTGTTTGAGGCTGGCCTCACACTTACAGCCTCCCGGCTATCTCTGTCTCTCACGTGCTGGGATTAAAGATGTGTGTCACCAGGCCCAGCTTTAATTTCCAACTGGATCAAAAGTCTAGAAAGCATATGGGGCCAGGGAAATGGCTCATCAGGTAAAGGGCCTTGTCACCAAGTCTGATGACCTGAGTTCAATCCCTGGGATCCACGTGACGGAAGGAGAGAACTGACTCCCTCAGGGTGTCCTCTGACACCCCCTGCCCACCCACCCCCAGCCTGCAGTGGCTTGCATAGGCTGGAGATGTTGCATCCCATAGAGCTGGAGTTACCGGTGGTTGTGAGCCACTAGGCACGGGCTCTGGGAACTGGACTCAGTCCCCTGGAAGAGCAGCTGGCGCTTTAACCACTGGCCATCTCTTCAGCTCCACAGCTCCCCCCTTAAGTGAAGAATGGCTTACATTTCTCACCCACTGGCCACCTAATGGTGTCCAGGAGTCTCCTGATTGTTACCTGGAAAGTCTGGCTCTGGCTTTTCTGTGTATTGCCTCCCCCGCCCCCACAGGCAGCCACTTCCCTTTGCAGCCTCTCCTCATCTTCTTTTGAGGAGTCAGGGTCTGCATCCATGCTGTGATCAGTTTGTTTATTTCAGGACTGGGGATGGGATCCAGGGCTTTGTACAAGTGAGGCAAGTGCTGGGCCATGGAGCGTCTGCTGTCATCACCAGCACCACAGTTATCACTGTCACCATCACCACCACCATCACCACCACCACCATCATCATCACCACCATCATCACCATCACCACCACCACCATCATCATCATCACCACCATCATCATCTTCACCGTCATCACCATCATCACCATCACCATCTTCACCATCATCACCATCATCATCATCACCAGTGCCACAGTTATCATCACCATTATCATCATCTTCACCATCATCACCATCATCACCATCGTCACCATCGTCATTATCATCATCACATCATGGTTCCCAAGCTCCAGACCCCAGTGCAGAGCTTCACAGGCCGGCACAATCACAGCCACCACACTTAACTCTGTAGCTTCCACGGAAGCCTTGTATTCATCTAGGAGTCACTTGCACATCCTCTGGTGTCTTTTGGCGGGGCGGGGACCAAGGGTCAGGACATTGTGTTTGCCCATTGCATTAGTCACTTTTCTCACTACTGTGACACAATACCGACAACAGCAACCTCGGGAGGAAGAGTTCGGTGTGGTTCTCAGTTCCAGGGGACACGGCCCACCATGGGGGAGAAGGCACGCAGGCATCGCCTCCATCAAGCCAAGGTTTAGACCGGGAATGACAGAGCAAAGGACTTAGTAACAGAGGGGTGCCCACCCTAGCAAGTGCTGGTGTGTGGCTGCCACGCAGGGGCCACCCAGGATTTGGTGGCTGTGATTGGCACTTACAGAGCTGACTGTGCAGGCTGCCCATCTGAAGGGCAGTGCCCCAGTCCCGTGTTGGGTTCCCACTCCATCCCTGGAAGACAAACATAGTTGCCCTGGCGTACCGTTGATTAACTCCAAGGTGTCCACACAGGGTGTGGGGAGAGCCCAGCAGGTGGAGTCTCGTTGCCTCCACAAGAGGAAGTTGGATTCAGCGTACTCAGGAAGTAGCGTGTCATGAAGTGCCGGAAACCATGTCAGAGGTGATGAATTCCTGTTTCTGGAATGAGAAAGTTGATCTTGTGTTTGAGATGGATGTTGTGTAACACGAACGTTGGCTACAGTTATCTCACTAAAATTCCCTGAGGTTGAGAATGAGCATATTGGCATGTGCCTGTCACCTCAGCGTGGAGGATGACAAGTTAGAGGGTCGCCTGGGCTACCCTGGAAACCTTCTCTGAATAAAAACCAACACTTCTGTGTGGTTGGAAAGGTAATTGTTATGGGGTATGGTGGTCTTTTAATCCCAGCACTAGGCAGACAGAGGCAGGCAGATCTCTGTGAGTTCTAGGACAGCCTGGTCTATAGTGAGTTCCAGAATAGCCACAGCCACATAGCAACACCATGTCTCAAAAAATAAAACAAAAACATGAAACAATGAAACCAGCCAAACAACCAAAAAAAAAAAAAAAAAAAAAAAAAACAGCATGGAAAAGAAGAGAGTAATTTTCGGAGAAGAGGAAACAGGTCTGGGGAGGTTTAACTGAGGTTTGGTCCCCCGAGCTCCCCTGCGGACGTCAGCAGGCAGGGTGGTCAGTGTCAGTACCGTACCTCCCAGGAAAAGCCTCATGTCCTGTTGTGAAACTTCCTAGAGAGTCTGGGTGCAGGGGTGTCTTATAGCTGTCCCCAGCAGCCCACAGAGGCCGCTGGAGCTGAACTTGGAGGATGAGGAAGGTTGAGCTCTGGGGGCTGCTGTGGATATTCCTTGTCTCAGGTAAGGCAGGGGAGGGTTCTGGCCTTTAGCAGCCGTGTGTGTGTGTGTGTGTGTGTGTGTGTGTGTGTGTGTGTGTGTGTGTGTGTGTGTAAGTTACAGGTTGACCTTGGGTGTCTTCTATTGCTTTTCACATTTTTTTTCCTGAGACATGGTTTCACTATGTAACCTGGCTGGCCTGGAACCTGCTATGTAGACCAGGCTGGCCCTCTCTCTGCCCCTGCTTCCGTTTCCTCATCACTGACGTTAAAAAGTGTGCACTGTACTGCCACACCTGGATCTGCCTTGCCTTTGACTCTCTCATTGAACCTGGAGTTGGCTTCTTTGTTAAGCCAGCGGGCCAGTGTGGCCCAGGGACCCATTTGTCTGCCTGCGTGGTGCTGGGACAGAAGTGCGTCCCCCGCACTAGGCTTTTGACACGGTGCTAGAGTCCAAACTCAGGTCCTCAGGCCTGTGCGCAGCAGATGCTTTACCAGATGAGCCACCCACTACGCCGTGAAGCTCTTCCCTTCTGAAGCGCTAAAGCGGTGGTTCTCAACCTGGGAGTCGGGCCCCCTTTGAGGGGTCAACAGCCCCTTTCACAGGGGTCGCTTAAGACTATAAAAAACAGATATTTACATTGCAATTCCTAACAGTAGTAAAATTAGTTATGAAGTAGCCATGAAAATAATTTCATGGTTGGGGATCACCACATTAGGAAGGTTGAGAAGAACTGGCCTAAAGCATATAACCACCCAAACATGGGGCCAACCCCTGCTCACGCCGACCAGGCTTCACCTGAGCTCAGAGAATCAGACCCCCAAGGCTGACGAAAAGAAACGTAAGAAGGGGTGAGTTAGAGAGGCATTCGGTCTTTGCTTTTTAAAAAAAATTATTTTATGTGTGTGCATGCATGCATGTATGTATGTGTACCATGCATCTCTGGTACCTGAGGAGGCCAGAAGAGGACATCAGATTTCCCTGGAACTGGAGTTACTGTTTGCGATCTGCTCTTTAGGTGCTAGGGATCAAAGCCTGGTCCTCTGCAAGAGCAGCAAATGATCTTAACTGCTGGGTTGTTTTTTTTTCAGTCCTGGGGATGGAACCCGGGACCCCCCACATGCCAGGCTGCTGCTCTACCACTGAGCTGCAGCCTTAGCCTCCATGTGCATTTTTATGTCAGAGACATATAGATCCTTCAGTGGAAACAAGGGCAGCATCACCGAGTCTCACCGATAACCAAGTTGGCTTTGAACCCCTCCTGCCTCAGCTTCCTGTGTGTTTGGATTAGAGATGGGCCCTACCAGGTCAGCAGATCCAGCCAATCCAAACGTGGCATGATCTGAATAACATATGTGTATCTTTTGAGGCAGTCTCTCATTGTATCCCTGGCAGTCCTGGAACTGTCTATGTAGAGCGGGCTGGCCTCGAACTCACCTAGCAATTCTTCTGCCCCTGCCTCCCTAATGCTGAGATAAAAGTGTGAGCCACTGTGTCCAGCCATCTGAATGACATTGTCTCATGTTGAGATTTTTTCCCTCTATTCCCCCATGTTACTTTTGATGTGGACAGTGTGTCAGAGAGCAGAGATGTAATTTGTTTAACAGGTGTTTCCCAGGGTTCCCTTGGGCCAGCAAATCTGTTACTTCAGAGGCCAAAGGTATGAAGAGAAGCCTGTGTCTGTCCTCATGGAGGTTATAATGTCAGCTTTTCATCGAATGCTGGAGCTGGAGAGCCCAGCTCCTCCCCGGTGCTGAGCAGGGCTGGACCAGCCCCACCCCTGGGTCTTCATTTGTAACATGTCAATGAGTCAGCGCCTCCACAACAACACACAAGGGTGGAGCCCAAGGATGGTCACAAAGGGTGGATCAGTCATCCTATGAGAGAGTAATCAAAATGAGTTCAACACAGCCCAGAGCCTCTGCTGGCTGGTCTCTGGGTGTGTGGCCCCAAATTTACTGTGTAGCTGAGGATTATCTTGAACTTTTTCCTGAGGGCAGAGCAGACCTTCTGGAGCCTGACACATCATGTGTGGGCAGGCAAGGGCTCTACTAAAGTGGTAAGTCTTCACCTGTGTGGGTGGTGCATGTGTGCGAGAGTGTGTGTGTGTGTGTGTGTGTGTGTGTGCGCGCGCGCGTGCGCGCGAGTGTGTGTGTGTTTCATGTGGGTGGTGGTCATGTGTGTGTCTGTATATGTGTGTGTGCGTGTGTGTGTTTCATGTGGGTGGTGGTCATGTGTGTGTGTGTCTGTGTGTGTGTTGCGTGTGGTGCATTTGAGTGTGTATGTGTATGTGTGAGTGTGTGTGTATGTTTCATGTGGGTGGTGGTCATGTGTGTGTGTGTGTGTGTTGCGTGTGAGTGTGTATGTGTGTGGTTCATATGGGTAGTGGTGTGTTCGTTGTTCGTGTCTGTGTGTGTGTGTATGTGTGTGTGTGTGTGTGTGTGTGTGTGTGTGTGTGTGTGTGTGAGTTGTGGTAAGAACAGCAGTAGTAGTTTTGGGAAGTGAAAGTCTAACTCACTGACCCGGCATTCTGTTCAGGCCTTTGTTGGAGAATACTATCCAGGCCTGAGTGGATATAAAGTCATTATCCAAGCACAGGATGGTGTTCACGCTCTCATGCCCGTTCCTAAGCCAATCTGTGCGGCCAGGGTCTTAGGGTTGTTTCGACCGTTAAGCCTCCTCATGGGTATGTCCTTGCAAATAGGGCAACCCCATCAGCAGAATCCTAGAGAGAGGTGCTTGTTACTCACGGAAGGAAGAGAGTGTTGCCGGATAGGCAGAGCGCCTGCCTACCCATCGTGCCCATGATGCTTTATTTTTATTACTTTTCCTTGATGCTTCCTAGTGTCTTCTGAACTGATCTCTTTGTCCTGACTTAGATGGAACGCCTCAAACTTCCTGGACATCATCCTGCGCTTGGATCGTGTCTTTCTATCCACTCTTTACCCCGGGCAGTACCTCTCTACAGCCTTCCTCTCCCATCATGCTCTAGCCACTCATGTCTCCAGGTAGACAATTCATCTCTTTTTAAAGAATCACTTAGGGCTAGAGAAATAAACGATACAATTGGCGTAGTGCTTGCCATACACATGAGGACCCGAGTTTGATCCCCAGAAGCCAGGTGAAACAGTCAGATGTGGGGACTTGAACTAGTGACCCCAGCACTAGTGAGGCAGTGCCAGCTAGATCCCTGGCACTCAACAACCAGACAGCCCAGATGAATATTCCAGTTTGGTGTAAAAAGTGAGAGACCTTGAAAAAAAAAAAAAAGAAACAACTAAATGGACAGTATTCTGAGGCACGTATGATACCTGAGGTTGGCCCCTGGGTGCCATGGCATGCACACATACATACATGCACTAACATGTACTCACAAAAGGATCATTTACTAAGTTTGATTTCCATGGACCACATATCATTGGTTCTTATGGTAAAACACCAAACAGCTCCTGCCCAGTGGAGAGTTTTGACGGAGACCGTTCCCAACACAGCCTGTTTCCCTTTTCCTGTTTTTAGAAGTCGGAGCTGCCGTTGAGCCAGCCGAAGAAAGGTATGAGCTACTTGAGGGGCAGACCTTGACAGTGAGCTGCCCCTTCAACATCATGAAATATGCCAGGAGCCAGAAGGCTTGGCAGAGGCTGCCGGATGGGAAGGAGCCCTTGACACTGGTGATCACAGAGGGGTCGTCTGGAAATCCCAGTGAAGTCCGCGAGGGGAAGTACACGCTGAAAGACGACCCTGCTGAGGCCATGTTGCATGTCCAAATGACTGACCTTCGAGTGACAGACTCTGGATTGTATCGCTGTGTCATTTACTACCCTTCTAAGGAACCTATTCCACTCTTGCATCCTGTCCGCCTGGTGGTGACCAAGGGTGAGTGACCAGCAAGTGTCTGGGGAGGGAGGAGAGAGAGATAGGTCAGGAAAAGATGGAGTAGTGACCCAGGATCCTAGCAGCCTGGCTTCCTGTCAGAATTTCCTTGTCTGCCATCCAAGGCTGTTGGCAGGCACTTGGTCCTCCAATAGTAATTGGAGGCTCCTGTGTATGGATTCCCCTTGGGAGAAGATGAGCACTAGATTTGGGATATGATTTAGTTTCATTTCTGAGATCTCTACTTAGAAGTCTTATCCTTAGGAAGCTGTTCTTTTTTAATTAACCATTTAGCTTGTTTTAACGTTTCTTCAGAACAATGTCATGGCCAACATTATAAATATGGAACTATACATTTAGGACATTTTCTGCCTTAAACAATAAATTTGTTTCATCAAAAGTCCAGGAAACCCTTTTGTGCCACCTTATTTTCCTCCACACAAATCACCTCTGTACTGGCCATGGTCACATCTGAAGCATCCTCTGGACGCTCCTCAAAGACCACCAGAGTTTTTAGAACCACATCTTCCTCCTTTTATGCTGCCACTGCCGTCGCTGCCACGGCCATCATTCGGAGGTGGGCAGAGTTGGGGAGGGAGTGCTCAGGCTCACTCTGGTTACGATCTGTTCTCCAGGCAAAATTCTGGTTTCTACAGTTCAGGTTGCACTTGGCCATTCTCCAGCTTGGTGCTGGACATTCCCTCCTCCAGAGGGAGATCTCCCTGGAACCTCAGAGCCCTTTTTGGGGGCAAGTTTCCCCTGTTTCCTCCATGACCTTCTGTGTAACCTATGGATCCTCCAGGATCCCCTGGGTCATCAGAGCCTCTGCAGATTGGTGGTGGCATGCTTCTGCCCTCTTAGGGTGGCACACTAATCTACATGCTGTTCACTGGAGGCTTCTTTCAGGCAATAGGATCCAGTCTGAGCAGGGTAACAGAGAGACTGCTACACATAACTGCTTTGGTGACCATGACTACTCTGCTTTCTATAGCTGCTGGCCCATAATTCTGAGAGGAACTGCTTAGATCATAACTAGCCAGCTGTGAAGATAAATTGTTGGTGGGAGGATGACCCAAGAGGGAGAGCCAGGGCTTCAGAATTAAAAAAAAAAAAGACTGGAAAGTTGGGGTCAGGAGGTCTTGCACAAGCTGTGTCTTATGCTAAACAAATTTATTAAGAAGTAAATCATCAGTCGGGCATGGTAGCACACACCTTTAATCCCAGCACTTGAGAGACAGAGGCAGATGGGTCTCTGTGAGTTCAAGGCCAGCCTGATCTGTGTAGTGAGCTCCAGGACAGCCAGAGCTACATAGTGAGATCCTGTCTCAAAGGAGAAAGAAAGAAAGAGAGAGAGAGAGAGAGAGAGAGAGAGAGAGAGAGAGAGAGAGAGAGAAAGAAAGAAAGAAAGAAAGAAAGAAAGAAAGAAAGAAAGAAAGAAAGAAAGAAAAGAAAAGAAAGAAACAAGCAAACAAACAAGCAAAAACAGTTCAGCGTCTTACACGCACTTTGCAGGGGAAATGGGACAGAGGTAGCAGAAAGCTGTCATACATTGGGGCCGAGTTATCAGGGATCTAATCAAGCAACATTGAATGAAGGGAACACGGGAAATCTCAAGTGTGAAATAGACCAAGTGTTCAGCAGCCATGGGACTGATAACTCCAGTCTCTCTAGTAGGGAAAAGTCTAGTTCCCAGGAACCAAAACCTTAACTCCTTCGAGGCCCAGGCCCTAGCTTCAGATCAGCCCTTACCACATTTGCTCCTGGGTAAGGACGCAGATCTGGTGTCCCTTTGTCTTTTCATCAAGGCCTCTGAGAAAGTCTTGGATCAGCCTGACTCCCAGCAGAACAGGATAGAGGTGTGGTGAGTGTTGACACAGGCTGGCTCCCGGTACCTGGGGATAACTGTAGTCACGCTGTCCATATCCTAGGCAGGGCTTGTCCTAACCCCCTGTACTATATGGAAGCTGACATTTTGCTCTCTTGTGGTGGATAGGCATGGTGGCTGCCGTCTGCTGCCCATGGGCTGGGTGAGCAGGCTGAGTGCCGCATGCCCACTAAGCTGCATAGGTGGCCTTAGCAGTGGTGACTGTGGCGGTGGTGGCATCGTAAGCACCAGTGTTATACCCCTGGACAGGCCATCTCTATGCCTGGAGGGCAGTTGGAGGCTCTCCATAAGAAGCTGTATATGCAGTCTACCCATAGGGCTGGTGTTCTGAGGCCTGGGCCTGAGCTGACGTCAGCAAGATGTCTACAGGTTCCATGGGTTTGTGGCCCATACAATCGGGTGGTGTTGCCTGTCCTTGACTGGGCTGTGAACACCATATCCTTGCTGGGTTGCAGCTTCCCTGTAGGTACTGTAATCCATGGATGCTATGTTCTCTTCTTAGGAAGCCTCTTGTAATCTACTCTCCTTCTCCCAAGATGCCATTGGTGGCCACCATGGCCTTCTAAACTGTATATCTCAGACTTGCTGTGGGCATGAACAACCTGAAGTCCTTATTTCAAATCAGACCCTGTGTCTCAGGAGACCTGAAGTGACACTTGCCTAGGAGGAACAAGTGTCTAGGCTCACTTCAGTGGCGACCAGAGTACTTACAAGTCCCCCCTATGAATCTCTGAACTCACTGAGGAAGAGCTGGTGCCTTGCTGGGCTCTACATCCCTAGCGAGTGACAGTGGATGATCAAGGATGGCAGAGGAAAGAGAAACAGGCCTCCCTTCCTAGAACTAGGGAAGTCCATGCCAAGTCAAAGAGGAAGCTCAGATGTAATACACCAGTGAAGACAAGTTTTAGAGGACGTGACTTATAGAGGCAGAGAGAATGGTGTGAGGGGGAGAACGGAGCAGCTGGAGAAGTGAACAACAGCAGACGAGAACATTTCCGTAACTCAGACAGCCCAAGAAGTCTTCTTCATGACTCGTTCCAGCCTCCCTCCTTTCTCTGTTCATTTCTCTCTCTGATTCAGACTGGCTTTACACTATTTCTTTTGATTTTAGTAGAAGAAAACCTTGCTTTTTGAATGGCCATGTTCATTCTCCTCAGCTCCATTTCTCTTTAACTACTCATCCATCCACACATACATATATACATCCACCTGTCCATTCTATGCCCATTCATTCATGTATCTAATGTTTGTGTCTTTTGCAGATTCCTCAGGTCTGCCCACCCTAAGCATCACTCCTACTACAAGCCCAACTAAAGCTCCCATCCTTATTACCACAAAACAGCTGCCGAGAGACAGGACTGTGACCCAAGCCTTCCCCAAGTCCACAGCTGGCGTCTCTCCTGACCCTGGAGTCACCTTCCCAAATGTGACAACTGTTACCAGGTATGTTTTCTGGGCTCCTGGTTTGGACAGCCTTTATTTCCTAGTCCATGTGCTGAGAGGATATAGGGGTGAAGATGGGGTGGGCTGGAGCAGGAGCAGACTCCAGTCACCTCAATCTGTGGGGAGATTCCCAAGGAGGGAGGAGGTGGTAACTGACTGAGGAGGAGGCTCCCATCCTTCCCAGCTCGCTTTCTGTGTCTCCTTGAACATCAGAGCAATAAGAGGAGGGAAATGGCTTTTTTGATGAATGCTGTTAGTCCTGCCAACCCAGAAGCCGATGGAGTCCCATGTCCGATAGATTAGCTGTTATGTAAGATTGGGTGAGCCAGCGACCCCTGTGGCTTTAGTTCCCAGGGTTGCTGTAGGGATGCGAGAAGGCCAGAGGTCGCTGTCTACCACCTCCCCAGGTCTGTGACTCTCTCTAGTATTGCTCTCTAGTTCTGTTTGACTGACTCACATGCTTTGTTTGATTTACTATTGGTGTGAGTCCTCTACTACGGCCTGATGGAATGGCACTTGGTGTAGACAGAATGGCACTCGGAGACGGTGACAGACCCAGCATTTCCCTTTGTGCAGCGCTAGGGATCAAACAAGCCCCAGCCCTCAGTCTCGACATTTTAAATAAGATTTTTCAGGAGATTTCTAACCCGGGCTTACGTTTACCTCCTCTGCACCATTGTAACAAGTGCCCGAGACAAGAGGCTCACAAGGGGATGGCTTTATTTTGGCTCCAAGTTCTAGAGGTTTCAGGACATGGCTTTTGGACCTGTGGTGTAGCAGTAGATCATGGTGGCAGCGTAGGAAGAAGCCTTTCCCTCCATGGTCACGACAATGAGGAAAATGAAGAGGAAGGGGAGCGGGCTACGATTGCATCCTTTCTTTGGGATGGATATGCAGTGGATAATGAGTGGGTGAGTGAATGGATGCATGTCTGAGTAAACCTTCATGTGCGTGGATAAATAGATGGATGGATGGTAGATGGAAGATGGCCGGGTTAATGGATGCCCAGTAGACTAAAGCCTCCAAACAACCCCAGCCTTTTCAACTCTCCACTACCTCCTAATTGGTCATTTTTGTCACCAACTCAGATGCAAACTGCAGCAGCAGGCAAAGTTAAGAGCCACCACCTTAGCCTGCCCCTCCTTACAGTTACTGTTGAATGCTGGTGTTTCATTTAAATGTCGAATCAACAGTGAAAAAAGTCTTATTCCCCCAGTCCAATATGTCCCTGCCCACGGTCTCGTGGAGTCCAATATGTCCCTGCTCACAGTCACATGGAGTCTAATATGTCCCTGCTCACAGTCACGTGGAGTCTAATACGTCCCTGCTCACAGTCACGTGGAGTCTATGTCCCTACCCATAGACACATGGAGTCTAATATGTCCCTACCCATAAACACATGGAGTCTATGTCCCTACCCATAGTCACATGGAGTCTAATATGTCCCTGCTCACAGTCACGTGGAGTCTAATACGTCCCTGCTCACAGTCACGTGGAGTCTAATAACCCTACCCATAGACACATGGAGTCTAATATGTCCCTGCCCATAAACACATGGAGTCTATATGTCCCTACCCATAGACACATGGAGTCTAATATGTCCCCACCAACAAGGAGTTTTTATTCATATATATCTCAGCATGGCACCAGTTCTAATTATATACATAAAATAATTTTTCCCTGATAAGATTATCTTTCAGCCAGGTGTGGTAGTGCACAGGTCTATATAGTGAGCTCCAGGACACCAGAGCTACATACAGAGACTATAGCTCAAAAAAATCCTCCAACATTACTATATTGAACTATAATTTCAACACATGCATACTTTTCTATCAATCAGAAAAGCCGTAAAGCTCACAATCACTTACCTATTCCTAGATGTTGATACCATTTTCTTTTTAAAATTTTGTTTTGTTTTGTTTTTTGAGACAGGTTTTCTCTGTGTAGCCCTGGCTGTCTTGGATCTCACTCTGTAGACCAGGCTGGCTTCAAACTCACAGAGATCCACCTGCCTCTGCCTCCCAAGTCTGGGATTAAAGTTATGAGCAACCACCACTGAGATAATTTTTAAAATCTTTATCCCCCAAAAATTTGCATGAGAGAATTTGAGCATTTCTTCACTCTGCATACTACCACATATACAAAATGTCTTCTAAATATCAGAATTGTAGGGGCTGGAGGGATGGCTCAGTGGTTAAGAGCACTGACTGCTTTTCCAGAGAACCTGGGTTCCATTCCCAGCACCCACATGGTCTGTATTTCCAGTCCCAGGGGATCTGACACTCTCTTCTGATCTCCACAGGTAGGTACTGTACCTACATGGTACACAAACATACATTCAGGCAAACACTTATATACAAATAAAATCTCAAAATAAAAAGATTTTGCGGATGCTCCACAGTGCAGAAATGAGGCCATGTTATGGCAGCCTGGCCAGCATGGGCTTAGTTTTTGAAAACATTCCTTCTAGGCCCCAGCAAATGGCTCAGAGCATGGGCTCTGGGCACACAAGGCTCTGGTTCCATCTTCAGCATCTGAGAAAAAAATATTCCTAGTAAAATAGACGTGAAGTGGTCATGACATTCATTGCTGTGTGGGTGTGGACTCATGTTCCAGGCTTGGAGGCAGACACAGTTCTATCCTCTCTCTGTTCACAGGCCCATTCAAGGGCCTGCCATGGAGTAGCTGCTCATTCAGCCCTTCATGGGGTACTCAAAGTTTGCAATCTAGAGAGAGTCAGCATTCATCCTTCTTTCTTTTATAAAATGTTTATTTTTAATTATGTGTGTGTGTGCATGTGCATGCGTGCGTGCGTGCGTGCGTGCGTGCATGCATGCACATATGTGTGCATGTGTGATTTGTACAAGTGAGTTCAGGTGCTCACATAGGCTGGAAGAAGTGTTGGATCCCTCTGAGCTACAGTTACAGGAAGTTGTGAGCTGCCAGGGTGGGTCCTGGGAACTTAACTTGGGCCCTCTGGAAGAACAATATATGCTCTTAATCACTGAGCCATCTTTCCAGAAGTTAGTTTTTCTCTGTTGTCTTTATTTTCCAAGGAACAGGAGGTACGTTGTGACTCACATTGTGATGTCTGCCGAACACCTTTCACTTGCTAACTTTATACTATATGACCATAGCATGGGATTATTCCTCAATTATTATTATTTTATGATATTTGTGATTATTTTGTTGGTCAGAGTCCAGGCAGGACAGCATCAGCCATCCCAGCTGTTGGAAAGAAAAACGTTTGAATTCAATGCACTGTTTGCCTAGGTGACGGAAGAGCAGAGACTCTGCCCTGTTGGGGGACAGGCATGGCAGGGGAGCCCCATCTTCCTGTGGCAAGCTTACTTCCTCAGAGGCAGGTCATGGGAAAGCAAACCTTGTGAAAATGTTTTAGGAAGTAACCCTTGGCAGAGCCATCAGGGAAGTGAGACCGGGAAGGGAAGTCAATAGGGGGTCACAAACAAGGCCAGTCTCCCAGGTGTGGCATCGACCGGGTCCTGCAAGAGAGTCTGGCTAGCAGCTGAAATTGCTTCTGTAGGGGGCAGAAGGCTTAGAGTCCGTGTGCTCCGTATCCAGTCATTGGGTAAGGGAAGCCCTAAGCAATGCATGGGGACATGGGTTCGAACCACCTCAGGGGCTCCGCGGTCTGTGCAGAGCGCAGCAAAGAGACAGGGAAGAGCTGCTGTGAGGAGATGTGCCCTGGAGTCCAGTGCATGGAAACAGCTTGGCTTCCAAGGGTGAACACTGGCAGGCTGGACCTGGGAAGCAATGGCGTTGGCAGAGGCCAGAAGCAGGGTCTTTCTAGCAGCGGCTCCCCCGGGGGCTGAGCTGACACCAGGGTGGACACTGTGGCACCCACAAGGTGAGAGACAGGATCTGGCCTCCCTGTCCTGGTTGCCTCTCCAGCACAGTCAGCTGCTGAACTTAACACATGGTCTTGGGGAATCCCACCCCCCGCCCCTGCCCATAAGGGACAGGACAGGAGGCTGGGGTGGAGTCAGCACACATTCACCATCTGCATGAGTACACATACTGCCTTCAAGGTTATTGTTTTGATTTATTCCTTAATTGTGCTCAATTCTATTTCCTAGTGGCTTTCCATGACCCCTGCCTCCATTTATATTCATATCATTAGCCATGATTGGAGCAAAATTGTAGTCTGGACTCAGGCCAACAGTACTTCGGCCTGCTATGGAGTATGACTGGATCGTGGGGTGATTCACTAACCTGTCCTGCCTTTAGTAAGGTCCATCCTTTACTGAGTAGGTCATTGACCAAGCCATTGTGTTCTAGTCATATCTAGACAAGTTGTCGTTCTGTGGCCCAGGCTGGCTGCATGTGGTCTGCCTGCCTTAGCCTACCCAATGCTGGGATTATGGCCATGACCCAGGATGTCGGGCTTCGTGAGCAATTAAGTTCTTATATGTAAAAGACCCATGGGCCTTATGTTCACATATAAGCACCAGGAAACCAGAATTGTTAAACATGCAAGATTGTCTCTTCAAAGAAAGAGATGCGTAACCTGTTTTCTGCCCAGAAGCCTGGTACTGGGTGTAGTTAATAGCTTGGTGACCCGTGTGCTATCTGTAGGGCAGGCCACACCTGACTGCCCTGGACTCTAAAGTTTATTCCAGACTCTCCCTCCTAGACCCCTATCTCAGCATTGTTTCTCAGCCACTGGAACCCATCATATGGAAGAGGTCATTTGTACTTCTAGAAGAGTTGCAATGTTATCACATTATTTAAGCTGTGTTGTACATACAGGAGTGAGTTAATAATAATCAGGGAACTTCCCCCTAAGTTGTGCTTAAACATGCCTAAAATAAACTCCCTGAGTCAAACGTTACAAGTTTGAACCAATACCATCTACTGAGTTTTCTTGAACCAAATATCCTTCCTGCCTCATGCAGACTGATGGCCATGGCATGTGCAGAGACCCCACACCTACATTCCATTAATACTGTATGTGGCCTCTGTGGGATTCCTTGTCACCTAGTCCTTCTGTCCCTGTGTCCTATCATGTAGAGCACTGTGTCCTCACCCACTTCCCCATCTGCCCAGTGTTCTCTCTCTCTCTCTCTCTCTCTCTCTCTCTCTCTCTCTCTCTCTCTCTCTCTCCTGTGTGGATCTCTTTTCTATCTATTGCTGTCTACCTGGAACTTGGAGAATCAAGACAAGTCTGCAGTGGGGTTTTCAGTAAGGTTGGAGTCTTCTTGGTTTCTGGACAGGGAAATGGGGTTAAAGGTGGGGCAACTGTCCCCAGAAGCAGGTCAGAATGCTGACAATGGGGACCAGGTTCCGTAGATGTGGGCCTCACTCCATTCCACAGAGAAGGCCAAGATGCCTGGGTTAACGCTTCCTCCTTTATGCATCTCCTGGACCTGAACTCTAGACTCTCCGCCAAACATATTTCTGACTGCTTATTTTAGAAAGTGATCATCTAAACTGCATCTAAACTGTCCCCAAAGGCTGTGGGAAAGCTGCAGGGAGGACCTGAGTTGAAAAGATTGGATGGGAAGAATTTCCCAGACTCTGCAATGTGGGCGGTCATTGAATCAACCCTCCATCTCCTCTCTCCGCAGGGTCTCCATATCCAGCATCGTTGTTCTCGTGGTCTGTGGACTCTTCATTAAGACCCTGGTCTTCACTGTCTTGTTTGCTGTCACACGGAGGTCATTTGGGTGACAGACCATGAAACCACACGACAGTGACCTCTGACTTTCAGCCATGTCTGTCTCACAGGACGAGCTGAGGGTGGGTACTAAGGAGGAACTGTGACATGAATTGAGCCTGTAATCATGGGTGACATCTAAGGCTCAGGATGTCCCCTGCTGGCCATGCCCTCCCTCCTCATTCCCTCCATCATCTTGGGCATGTGCTCTGCACCCTCAGAAGAGGGGAAACAGTGCCCAGCACCCTCCGGCCATTCTGCCTGAGTAGATGAGTTGGCCTGAAATAAAGACAGAGCCCAGTGCTTCTCTGTCACCTTCGTGGGAGTCGTGAGGTTTAGTGTCACCTATGCTATTCCTGTCCCCCGCCCCCCCCCCATCCTTCCCTTGGTTGGTGCAATTCTAACTGCCTAGGCAGGGCCCTTGCTGGTAAAACAGCCTGCTCTCCAGGCCTCTGGGGCCTTCCTCTCTGGGAATCAGGCACTCAGATTTGTCTTCATCTGTGGTCCTCTGAACACTCCCAACCATGGACCAGAAGACAAGATCCCACCTTGAGAATTATGCAGCTGGGAGAGAGAAATCAAGCTCACCTGGATGCTGTTTTCTGGGAGACTCTTGGAGGAGGCGATGGCATCCGTAAGATTGGACCAGTACCATGCATCATCATGCTGTGTGTGTTTATCATTGACTCCTCAGTGCAACCCATGAAGGCCAAGGCATGTGTGACCAGCGTGAGGCTGCAGGAGCAGTGGCCCCACCTCCTGGCAGGAATGAAGTCTAGGGAGTTCCCTTGCTGAAGGGCTCCAAAGGCTGAGAGATGGAGAGCAGGGCTCTGCTGCCAGCTGAATGGCCTCTTCCTGGACTGAGGGGGTGGGGGTGGGGGGAGGAGCCCATCCCGGACTGGGGAGGCTGTCCCCAGTGGGCCTCTCCCTCCCCCTCACCTTCTTCCACCTCTCGGGCTCCTCCCAGGTGTCCTGTGTCCCCAATGCTGTTTCTGAGACACAGGCATTGTCTTGTCATCTTTTTGGGCTCTAAAGACAAAGGGTCCCTGTGTGTGAGGAAATGATGGTACATTAGTCCATTCCACATCAACAATAGTGAGGGTCAACTTCATCCTAAGGCTCCCGAGAGCAAACATCTCACCACATAGCATCCAGCTCACTTGATCTCAGGCAGAAGGCTGAGAAGTGGCTATTCCACTCATCTTAGGTCAGCAAAGCACATTCCTGGCAGGGAGACTTTCCCCTACTCCCCTGAAGAGATCCCAAGTTAAGGCATGCTTCCCCCACAGAAGGACGTTTCCTGTGAACAGGACTCTCTGTATAATCCCGCCCTGGGGTGGCATTGATGAAGCACACGGTATTTCCAACCCCACAGTCTCTTCTGTTGGGAGAGGCCTCAGTGGAACTCACTTTATCTTGGTGCTCTGACATGAGTCTTTGGAGGACTGATCCAGTAGCTAATCATCTCAATGTGTTTGTTTTCTACATAAAAAACCAAGCGGGAGGCCATGGTCCAGTCAAGGTCCAGTTGGTGTAGCGCTTGCCGTGGAAGCTTGAGGATCCGAGTGCTATCCAGAGAAACCATGTGTACTAG
Organism: Peromyscus leucopus; assembly: GCF_004664715.2. NCBI lineage: Eukaryota > Metazoa > Chordata > Mammalia > Rodentia > Cricetidae > Peromyscus > Peromyscus leucopus. Next base: position 4,430,016 of record NC_051084.1, on the reverse strand, counting down.
CTGGTTAGGGTGGGCCATATGTATAATCTCAGTCCTGGGGAAGTAGAGACAGGCAGTTCTCTGGAGCTTACTAACCAGCTAGAGACCCTCTCCCGATCAGTGAGAGATCATGTCTCAAAACAAACAAATAAAACAAAAAAACCAAGAACCAGGGAGGAAAGCTCTTCACACACACACACACACACACACACACACACACACACAGAATTATGTGACATCTGTTATAATTCTTAGGCTGTCAACTTGTGGTAGCCTAGAAGTTAGTGACCTATGAAGAGTCTCTGTGGTGGTATTCTAATTGTACTGAAATGTGATTTTGATTGTATGTTAATAAATAAAGTTGCCCGGGGGTCAGAGCTATTAGAGCCATAGACCGAGTGTGGCGGTGGTGGCGCACACCTTTAACCCCATAGATCTCTGTGTGTTCAGGGATACAGCCAGCATTGGAGACATATGCCTTTAAGACCTGGGGGGCTGTACATACAGACAGTGACGAGGCAGTCACGTGTTTGGGTTTACAACCAATGAGAAGGCAGAACAAAAGACTATAAAACGCCTTACACACAGGGAAATAGCTCTCTTTCGGGAAGCTGGGACCACCACAGGAGGAAGGGTGAGATTTTAGCTCTGAGCTCTGACCTCTTGGCTTTCTCTTTTACATTGGTTCTGTGTTTCTTATTTAATAAGACGGTTGGTTACATCTACAAGTCTCCTTTCAGGAATTGCCCCCACGGGCATGTCTGTGCCACTTTGTTTTGATGATGGTTAACTGAGGTGGGAGTGTTCACCCTGTATATGGTTAGTACCATTTTCTAGACTTCATAGACGCGTCCTGCATTGTATCAGAATAAGGAAACAAGCTGGTCAGGAGCAGGCAGACCACAAGAATCCAGTTGTTTATCCTCTCTCTGCTCTGGACTCCAGATGTGATGTGCCTTGACTCCCTTGCAATGATGGACTGTCACCTGGAATTGTAAGCCAAGTCAACCCTTTCCCTGTCAGCTGATTTTTCCCTCAGGGTGTCTTCTCACAGCATCAGAGTGAGCACCCATCTATAATCCCAGTAGTTGGGAGTGTGGAGAGAGAGGGCTGAGGGGTCGAAGATAGGCTGGACTCCATAATGAAACCATGTCTCAAAGAGAAAAATAAAAGCAAGGAAGAGTTCAGACCCTGTGACTGTACTCATGGCCTCATGGCCCCAAGTGTCTGTGTCCTGAGGTAGCTCGTCTAAGTTGGAATCTCAGGCCAGAATTACCTAGGCTGCTTGTTAAAATGCAGAGTCCTTGGCCTTTCTGCAGGCCTGTGGACTCACAGCCCCTGAGGGTAGAACCCAGATGTGACTATGTATGCCCGGCTTCCTGAGTAATTCAGCCATATGGCCATACTGAGAACTATGGGTAGAATAAGATTAGAGATGTGTCGATGAGGAGTCAAGGGCTGAGGAGACACCTCAGACGGTAAAGTGCTTGCCACAGGGACCTGATTTCGATTCCTAGAAGGCACATACAAAATACCAGATGTGGTGGTGTACACATATAATCCAGCCCTGGGGGGACAGAGACAGGCAGCCAGGCCTACTTAGTGAGAGATTCTGTCTCGGAAAAGCAAGGTGAATGGTATCTGAATCATGGCATCAGATTGTCCCCTGGCCTTGGAAGGTGGCAAGTCTGGATCGGCTTGGGGAGAACTCTGTGAGGGGTTCGTGAATGTGACAGTGTCTTGGTGCCCAGAGGCAGTGAGTGGAGCAGTGTGGAGACCTCAGGTGTGGTGGTGAATGGCAGCCACGGAGTGTTTCCCAACAGACCGTGACAGCAGAATAGGAAGGAGGCTGTCACAGGGACAGGGGACACTCCTTTCTTCACCTTCCCTCGGCAGTTTCCTCTTGTCACACTCCCCTCAGAGTTTCTCAGTGGGACAAAACAGAGGGAGCTCTGGGGACAGAAGTCAGTCAACATCTACGTGGGCAGCATGCTCCAGCAACTGTGAGAGGTTTGTTCCCTTGCCTCTGGCCACTGGCAGATAGCACACCCAGGAAGGAGCATCAGATGGAGGAGACAGGGACCCGGGGATGTCACCACAGCTGCTATGGTTGGGGAAGGAGAGAGACAGGAAGAAGGTAGAGGAGAGGCTGCCAACAAGAGGAACAGAGTCTGCTGAGGGGAGGCAGCTGCTGAAAGAAGTCCACTTACGTTTCTCAGGGTGGAAGATGGAGTGGGAGGAGACGGGATGCATTAGAGATGGGTGAGTGCCGAGGAAGGAACGGAGATAGACCATCATGATCCACCCGGACCCAACAGGGAACAGGCCATACAACAAGCTGGAGGTTCTCCTAGGCCGTGTTGAAGTTGAGAAAGTTATGTAACCCTGAGCTGTGCTGATACCCACCCAGACACAAACCTAGGAAGCAAATGGACTTTACAGTCATCCACAGGGCGGCATACATGGCATGCATCTAAGAAAGTTATCCTAAGAGTTCACCAGCAGGTTGATGGAAAGCTCATGGCTCAGTATTTCAGACATAATCAATAATTTAAAAAAGTCACAGGGACGATGGTGGTAAAAGTATAACCTGGCGTGGACGACCATGGGTGTTGACGACCGTGGGTGTGGACGACCGTGGCATGAAAGCCGAGAAGGGGAAAGTTGAGTGCAGTTGGCTGTGTTCAGGTGGATGCTCCTCTGGACAGATGGACAGAGGGTGAAGGGAGATTCTACCTGAGGACACCAGGAATGGACAGAAAGGGCCATGTACCAGGCAGCAACAAACATGTCCGGGCCACCACAGAGAGAACAGAAAACAGCAGAGAGCTGGGTATGGCGGTGTATACCTGTAACGCCAGCAGTCAGGAGGCTGAGGTGGGAGGGTTGTGGGAGTCTGAAGCAGTCTAGGCTATATATGGAGTTCAGCCTGAGTTGTGAAGTGAGACCTTGAAAAGAAAGGAAGGAAGAAAGGGAGAGAGAGAGACAGAGAAAGAGAGAGACAAAGAGAGACACAGAGAGAGACAGAGAGAGACAGAGAGAAAGACAGAAAAAAGGAAGGCAGGAAGGCACCAAGGCAGACAGGTGGATGGCCGCCTGCATATGTACACACATTTCTAGAAATAGAAATGGTGATGCAATACTGGTAAAGATATTTTGTAATTTTTCAACATAAAAATTTTCCCCTCTACAAAATGCAGACAAAATATTTCCTGCAAACACATCACCTACAATCAGTCGTTAGGGATTTTGGGCCTTGTTTGTCCCATATTTGAATCTGCATTTCTGACATAGACACACCAAGTAATCAACAGTACCAGAATAGTCACAGCACTCCCAAATTCCCCTTCCATGCTTGCTGGTACTTCTGATGTGCTGCCTCTGGCTGATGGGAGAGGCAAGGTGGCCCCATGAAGCACTTATCTCCTGTCCCAGGGGTCCAGGCTGGAGGTGAGGAGGAACAGATGTGCCTTTTGGGAGGCAAGAACCTGACCATGACTTGTCCTTACAACATCATGCTGTACCCATTCTGCCTGAATGCCTGACAGCGGCTCAGAAGCCTGGCTTCTCCAGGGACCCAGGTGCTCACAAACACCAGAAACGGAGACTTAGTTTGGTCCAGGCTGGAAGGTACTTGCTGGGGATTATCCTGACGAAGCTGTTGTCAAAGTCACGGTGACTAGGCTGCAGAGGCAGGAGGTGGGGCTGTACCAGTGTGAGATCTACCTCTCTCCTGACAATGCTGCTGTCCTGTATCATCGGATCCAGTCAAGGTGAGCTACAGGGGACCCTGTCAGGGGGACCTCCTACTCACTAGTGGGCTGGGACCCCATCTGCCAGGAGGAGCCACTTTCAGGAGGCAGTTCAGAGTAATGGGGAAACTTCTAGATCTTTCCCTCTCTCACTGTGACCTTGGGAAAGTCACAGCTCTTTTCCATGCCTTAGTTTTCATGGCTGTAAGACAAGGAGTTGGATGTGGTGAACTCAAAAGCTCTCTACTTCCAAGACATGGAATCTGCTAGAGAAACTGGTAACTGGCCACCTGCCAGGAGCCAAGCCCACAGCTGATTACCTGTCCCACTGCCTCTCTGTGCCAGGGAGGGTTCGGGAGGTTGTCACTTACTGTGCAGATCAGGGAGCTGCTAGGACCCCACATGCCCGCTCCTCTCAAATGTCCTGGTGGAACCGTGAAATGGCTTAGCTTGGCCAATACGATGCTGCCTGTTCTCAGGCTTTTAATCTTTTTTATTAGCCAAATAGGTTATTATTTTATTTCCTTTTCTTTTAAAGCCTTTTTATTTATAATTTATTTGTTTATATGACAAAATAGGAGTTAATAGGATGAAGGAAAAGCTATCATATTGAAGTTGGATACAACAACCCAACAGGAGGAAAAGAGCCCCAAGGGCAGGCACAAGAGTCAGAGACGCACTGGTTCTCACAGTCAGGGTCCCATAAAAATACTAAGGTAAAAGCCAGAATATGTACACAGAAGACCTGGTGCAACCCATGTAGGCCCTGTGCTTGCTGCTTCAGTCCCTGTGAGCTCATATGTGCCTTGCTTAGTTGATTCAGAAGATCTTGTTCTCCTGGTGTCCTCCATCCCCCCTCCCCGCCCCCCCCCAGCTCTTACAATCTTTCAGCCCCCTCTTCCTTAGGATTTCCTGAACTCAGAGAAGAGGGATTTGATGAGACCTCCAGTTTAGGCTTTCTCTCTCTCCATAATGTCTGACTGTGGGTCTCTGCATCTGCTCCCATCTGCTGCCCACGAAAGCCTCTCTGATGATGACTGGATAAGGCACTGACCTGTGAGTAGAGCAGAATGTGATGAAGAGTCATTTTATTGGTGTTTTTTGAGATCGGTACTGTTTGGTTTCACCTAGTCTCTGGGCTATCTAGTCTCTGGTTCTTGGTTACCTAAGCAGTGTCAGGTATGAATTCCTTTTTGTGGAGTGAGCCTTAGGTCAAATCAGACACCGGTTGGCTGTTTCCACAAGTTCTGACCCGCCATTGCCCTAGCATATTTCGCAGGCAGGATAGATTGTAGGTGGGGGTTTTGTGGCTGCGATAGTGTACATATTAATCTTTCAGAAGCCTGCAGAGGACCTTCCTTCACCAAAGAGACTAGAATGTAGGGGTGAGGGCTCCATGTGGGCACCAGCTCGACTTCTCATGTGCAGTGAGTTGTGTGGGTGTTGTCCTTGGCAATAGGGCCCCATGTCAGTTTGAGGAGAGTAACCTTTTGTCTTAGCAACAGCTTGGGTTGTTTGGAGATTTCCGTGGGGTCCAATTGGCCAACAACTCAATTAAATGTAATCTAGTCTTGCCCCTGAAAACCTCATCTGGCTACAAGAAGTGGCCAGTTCATTTAAATTTTTAAAATGTATGTATATATGTATGTATACATGCATGCATGTGTATGAGTGTTTTGTCTGCATGTATGTCCATGCATCATGTGCATGTAGTGCCCCAGGGGCCACAAGAGGGCACCAGATGCCCCAGAACTGGAGTAAGATATTTGTGGGCTGCCATGTTGGTCCTCTGCAAGAGCAGTCAACACTATTAATGCCGAGCATCGCTCCAGCCTTTCTCAGGGAGTCTTAAAGAGCAGCAGAGAAGGAACAGACACTGCAGAACAAGAGTGACAGTTCAATGTCCTTCAGCTCTTCCTTACTGGCAAGGTCACTGCTGGCCCCTCCTCCTCTGTTTCAAAGCCTGGATACCCACATGGGGAGGTGGCTTTTGGAAAGTGGGGCCTGATGCCTTGGCTTCGACGTCCTCAATGAACCCCCCATGTTGGAGCTGTGAGCACAGGAGGTAGGCATCACAGGGTCTGGCTCTTTGGTTTACCTGAAGACGTGACCATCTCACAGGCACAGGCACAGGCTTGGATTGAATTGTACAGGATTTGCAGGTAGAGTTGTGGGCTGTAACGTTGCTCAGTGTTAGAGCATCTGCCTAGAATGTGTGGGGTCCTAAATTCAATTCATGGCCCTGAAGGAAAAACAAACAAAACTCACCTCTGGGCTGGGGAGATAACGAAGTCTGTAAAGTGCTCATCAGGCAAGCATGAGGACCTGAATTTGATCCCAGTACCTCTGTAGAAAGCTGGGCACTTGCTTGAGGTCCCAGTGCTGGGAGAAGAGATGGGGGTCCCTCAGGTTCTCTGGTTAAGCAGCCTAGCCTAATTAGTGAGTCCCCAGTCCCAAAGAAAGACTTAGTCTCAAAAGGGGATAAAAAGTCAAACTGTCAAAAAACCCCAAACAAAATATCAAGGCAGAGGCTGAGTGTGGTGGCGGTGGCTTCAGTGTCAATACTGGAGAGGCAGAGGCAGGCACATTTCTTGTTTGAGGGCAGCCCATCTATACAGCAAGTTCCAGGCCAGCCTGGGCTACTTAATGGGAACGTGTCTCAGAACAAATAACGAAGCAGAGTGCTCAAGGAACACTGAGGTTGACCTCGGCTGCTCCGCCCCCTCATGCCAATGTACACACAGAAAAGACCACACCGTGATATGGTGGCAAGACCTACTGGCCATGCAATAGGAGAATCACGTGGCACCTGGAAAGATGCTCAGCTTTGCAGTTAAGCATCTCCTCTGCCCTCAGCTCAGGTCATTAACCGGGACCCACTCCTGAAAGCTGTGCAAGAATTAACTCAGCAGCCCTTGGCAGAGCACAGTGCCGCTTCAGGGAACGGCAGAAGACTAGATCTTTGCTTTCTGCCCTGAACCTACTCAGTGACAAGTCCTTTGGGCAAGTCCCTTACCTTCTTTGGGTCCCAGTAAACATCTACCAGTCTGGCTTCCCATTACAGCATTTGATAGCTGCCGTGTTTTGGGTTCCTCTGATTGTATTGATCACAGAGAGCTAAAAGTCCTATTTGTATTTCACACTGGGCCAAGGCACTGGGAGAGAGTTTGGACCTACTTTCTCTGAATCCATCACTCCATTTCCACCTAGTCCTTTTTACTGAAGTCTTAATTAAAAAGCTACAAGAAAAGTCATTGAGAATGCCTGATCCCCCATCATGCACAGGAGCTGCGCTGGGTTTAACACAGGATGAATTGAAACACAATGATCATATCCAAAGCAGGAGGGGCAGGAAGCAAGACTGACAGCACAGACCTTCCCTTCTCTCCAGGGATGGGAGAAGCCTGAGCTAAGACGGCTGAGAAATGTCATCTTTGTACGAGTTTTCTCTGCCCGGAAGGCCAGCAGGAGAAGTAGGAACTAACCTTCTCCGAGGGCACCTGCAGGGGTGACTGGGGTGGTCTGGAGGGGGCAGTCAGCCAGGTGAGCTCTTTGTTTTGTTTTTACTTTTAGCGAGGTTACAAGTTAGTCTTTCTTCTTCCCTTCTTCCCTCTCTCCATCCCTTCCTCCTTCCCTCCCCTTCCCTTCTTCCTCCCCCCTCTCCCTCCTCCCTCTCTCCCCTCTCTCCATCCCTTCCTCCTTTCCCCCTCTCCCTCCTCCCTCGCTTCCTTCCCCTTCCCTCCCTCCTTCCCTCTCTCCCTCCTCCCTTCTTCCCTTCCTTCCCTCCCCTTCCCTTCCTCCCTCCTTCTCTCCTTCCTCCCTCCCTTCTTCCCCTCCTTCCCTCTCTCTCCCTTATTCTTTTCTCCCTTCTCCACTAGTAAGGATAGAACACAGGGCATGTTAGAAGTTCCTGCCCTGACTTCCTTTAGTGATAGATTATGTGGGAGGTGCAACCCTTGGTCCTGGGTTGTATAAGAAAGTAGGCTGAGCAAGCTTTGATGAGCAATCCAGTAAAGAGCACCCCTCAAGGCCTTTAGTTACCTCCTCCAGGTTCCCGCCTTGATTTCCTGTCTGACTTCCTTCAGTGATGGATTGTTACCTGGAACTGGAAGATGAAATAAACCCTTTCCTCCTCAAGTTGCTGTTTGTCATTGTCCAGTTAGAGTTATTATTGCTGAGATGAAACACCATGACCAAAAAGCAAGTTGACAGGGAAAGGGTTTATTTGTCTTACACTTCTACATTGTAGTTCATCACTGAAGGAAGCCAGGAGAGGAACTCAAACAGAGAAGGAACCTGGAGGGAGGAGCTGATGCAGAGGCCATGGAGGGGAGCTGCTTAAGGGCTTGCTCAGCTTTAGGAGGAGTGCAGCCAGGTAGCCTGATAAAACCACAGCTGAGCCAACTTGGAGTCTGCCGATGTACATGGTGATCGGTGACACACGACCACCAGAATGCTGGGGGCCAACGAGAAAGAAACAACACAGTTGAGAGTCTCAGGCTGCCACTGGGAAATCAGGAGGGGGTATATAGGTTTGCCCCCTATCTGCAATAAACAAGTCCACTTCTTGCTTCTCATCTGACTCCCAGTGTCTGGGTCATTGATGCCATGCCTTCTCACCCCTCCCCCAAGGGGTATCCAGATAGGACTACCCGCAACATTTAGCCAGTTTTCTTATAGAACCCAGGACCATCAGCCCCAGGATGGTACCACCCACAATGGGCCGGGGCCCTCCCCCATGAACCACTGTTTAAGAAAGTGTCCTACAGCTGGATCTTATGGAGGCATGTTCTCAACTGAGGCTCCCCGAATAACTCTAGCTGTGTCAAGTTGATGTAAAACTAGCAACACAATTGACCCCTGGTCAACTTGACACACAAACACATCACTGTTAAGTCATAACTTTTCTTTTTTTGTTTTTCCCCAAGATCACACATTAAATCAACATTACAGTATAAACACTTCAAATTTTAAAAGTCCTACAGTTTTAAAAATTCACACTTAAAAATTCAGTCTCTTTAAAATAGCCAGTCTCCTTTAAAATCCAAAGTCTTTTAAAATTCAGTCTCTCAACTGTGGTCTCCTGTCAAATGAAAAATACACAAAATTCTTTCTTACTTCAAGAGGGAAGAACCAGGGCACAGTCACAATCAAATCAAAGCAAGCCAAACCCTAACTGTGTAATAACTTAGATCCAGTTATCTAGGACTCATTCATGGTCTTCTGGGCTCCTCCAAGGGGTTTGGTTCACTTCTCCAGCTCCGCCCTCTGTAGTACACACAGCTTGTCTTCTAGGCTCTGGCTGGCTCCACTCCACTGCTGCTGCTGTTCTTGGTGGTTCTCCCATGGTACTGGCATCTGCTGGGGTCTCTTGCTGAAACTGGGCTGCACTCTCACCAATAGTGTCTCCTGGGCTCTCTTCAGAGACACAGTGCCAAGCCTCTGCTGCTCTCTATGGCCCCTCCTGCCTTCAAAATCAGTAATACCTGAGTGACTCTTACACTACCAAATTTGGCTTCCAACGTGAGTGCTGTATTTTAAAAATGGTGGGTTGGAGTCAAGGTGCCCCATGATGGGTGAGAAAGAGACCCACTGTGCAGACATGGTGGGTGGCAGTCATGGTGGGTGGTAGGCTTGGGGAAAGACAGGCCATGTGGGTGGCACTCTCACAGACTCACATGGAAAGTTTTATTAAGGGAAGGGAAAGAGAGAGGAGGAAGAGAGAAAGCGGGTGGGGGCTGAGGAGAGAAGAACAAGAAGAGAGAGAGAAGGGGAAAGAGAGGTGGTACAGAGCAACCTTGTAGGAAAAGAGAGGGAAGAAGAGAGGGAGAGAGAGGAGGGGGTTTTCTCCTAAAGGGGACTTTATGCAAATGATATTGTCAGGATGCTGGGTGGGCCAAGGTATTGCTGGCATATTGGCCAGTTCCCCAAGAGGTGAGTCTGAATGCTAACTTTCCTCCCTTTTGATTATTATTAAAAGGTGAGTTGTGGCTAGCAAGTTGGGGGGAGGGGAATGAGGGCACCAAATTCTCAAGACTGCTTCCTGCTGATTTGGGACAAAGTGGGGAGGGGAAGCTGGGAGTCAGGGTCCCACACAGTGGGAGGTGTGAGTGAAGAAGCATTCAGTTAGCTGTCATCCTGAAGACCTCTTGAGGGAGCTGAGAAAGCAAGTTGCTAGAAAAAAAAATAGAATGTTATCATTGGCCCCATGAGTGGGACTAGCCAATGGGAAAGGTGATAACTGCCAGAAAGAATGGAACAGACAGGTGCCTTGGTAGTACAGAAGAGGCAAGGGTAAATGAGTGAGACATAAAAGTAGATATGCCCTTCATTGGGACATCTTGGGAAAACAGGTTCCAGTTGCTGGGTAGGTGCCCACTTGAGTCTAGAGAGAGGTGGTACCAGCAGTGAGGTCCCAGGAGCTTAGTGAGATGGCACACCAAATTGAGGGATAATATATTCTTCAGGAGTATTTCAGCCATCATATCTGCTGTTTCTCTGGAGGTAAGAATACCTCTATACATCCTGTAAAAGTATCAGCAAATTCAACAAGTTAGAGATAATGGAGTTTTTATGAGTGGGCATGTGGGTGAAGTTAACCTGCCAGTATTTGCCTGGTTGGTGTCTTTGGTTGGTGCAGTGACTGGTGGTATATCTGGAGGGCCCCTGAGGGCTTGGCCTTGGTATGAGTCTGGCAGGAGGGGTGGTCCAGTGTAGGGTCCTGCAATTGTCTGTAAAACAACTGGAACAGATTTATATCTTGGTGTCATAGCAAAAGGCTATGGCTTTGGGTTAAAGGATATGAACATTTTCCCAGGGGCCTTGTTTCAGCCTGATAAAACACACCTTTAAGTATATAAATAGAGGAAATAACAATCTAGCTATAGCCTTACGGAAGGATCCAGTTGTCTGATGTTATCACACTGACAAAGTTACAGCTAGCCTAGCCATCAATACTATCAGAGATCTGAGAAGGATAAATTATACCTGAATGCAGACCAAGTAGCTTCTGAATCTATTAAAAATGACAGGGACCAGTCCATACCCAGCTAGCCATACCCAGGTCTCCATAGCATTGGAGGCAGAAATATCAGAATATCATCAATCTTTGGCCACCAGGCCCATAAGGTGAGAGTTTTTCCTGAGGAAGAGGAACATGGAAAAGACTAATCTTATTTTGTCTAGGCAAAAGGGGTTCAATCAATTCTCCAATGTCCTGCTGCTTGTCCACAGCCTGGGCTGGGTCCTGGTGGCAGGTGTCATATTGGGGCATCTTGCCCAGTGGTCAGAATTGCCATAATCCAGGTGGAGACATCATGGTGCCCTGTAATCTTCTTCAGAGACCTTGGGTCACTGCTAGGATCTGGGAGTCTCTGTCTAACATAATAAGCTTTTTGATCAACATTTTAAATGCCATATTCTGCAGATCTCTGAAGTATTTGAGGGCTGCCTAGGTATATCTGGATAGACTTTGTTTCTAGTTACTTGTTTTAAGCTCAACTCTGAAAACATATACAAGGGTACCAAGTAAAGCTTACCCCTGTAATTAATTACATCAGCAGCACTTAACTTATGTTCCCTAACAGTCTTTAATATGCTAGCAGCTTTCACAAGGCTACGATGTTACAATTTATTTCTGTCACGTTTAGCCCTAAAAATAATGATTTTGAATTAAAGCTCTTCTAGTATCAAAATGAAACTTTTTTTATGTGACTCAGTTTGTCCAAATAGCTTAAGCTCAACAAAGTTAGCAAAGACAAGGAGGCCAGACATACATTCTTAAGCCTGAATAGACTTTGAATAAGGAGAGACATTTTCTAAGCCATTGGTTCTCAACTTTCCCAATGCCTTGGCCTTTCAATGTATTTCCCCATGTTGGGGTGGCCCCCATTACAAAATTTTTTCCAGTTGCTATTTCACAACTGCAGTTTTGTCATTGTTATAAATTGTACATGTCTGACATGCAGGTGGTCTGAGGCTACCCCTGTAAAAACTTTTTTTTCAACTCCCAAAGGATTGAGATTCATGGGCTCAGAAGCTGCTCCAAGCCCTTTGTCAGACTGCATCACAAGAAAGAAGCAAAGGAAGCAAGATCACTAAGGGGCTGGCTAAGACAGGCACCAGGGTGGGTTCCTTGCTGCTGCTGCTGCTGCTGCTGCCTTTCTCTGTTATGGATCCCCTTTTTCAGCAGGGTCATGGAGTTTCTAAAGACCCCTAAGCAGTTAACATAAAAACAGCATTGCTCTCCAAGGCCTTGCATGGGACCCTGATGAAGGAATGATAACCAGGGGGACCACCTGAACAAATTTTAGTCAAGGCCCTCTCTACCCTGGAGAACTATTTCAGCTAGAGGGGAGAATGATTCCTCTAAATGTGTAACAGGTTTTTCTAGGACAGCAATACTGGCATCTACTGCCACTTTTAAGGCTCTGTAGTTCTGATATGAGTACAGCCAGATTATAAACCTGAAAAATTAGAAATAATAATTTCTTAAGGCCATATAATACCTCTGGTTCTGCATAAAGACGGTCAAGTGTCTTATCTTATTGTAGAACCATTTTAGTTAACAAATCCATCAGTTGACGACTCTGGGCCCAGTTTCCTGGTATGTCAATGGACATTATAGGTGGCCATTTTGTCCCCTATGCCAGGGAGTTTCCTTTTGAAACCTCAACCTATTATGGGAAGGTGCACAGGACGATGTTTTCTCCTCTGTAACTGCTTTTGGCTGACACTGGGACATTATTAGGACTCCAAAAGGCTGAAAGACTGGCCGAAGGCTGGGCTGTGGGGCATCTGTCAGAAACATGTGGCTGTCTGGCCCAGCTGTAGAGACAGGAAACAATCACGTTGGCCGGTCCATGTCAGCTTTCAGCAATTCCAGAGCTTATAGTCATTTGGAGCAGGTTGCAGTCAGCAACCGATGCTTGGATGTGTCTGCCAGCCAAGTGGAGGACTGTTGAGACAAGTTCAAACTATGAACAGAAGTTAAAATTTATTAACTTATTTGGAACTTTTAGGCCCATAGTCTTAGGAATTGGGAAGGGGAGGAGTTCCAAGACCAGGAGAGAGAAAAATACCATCCTCAGGAATAGACAGGTGGAGGAAACATAAGCTGTACTGTTGTACTTATCTGGAGTCCTTTTGACCTCTGTGAAGTGGATCCAAGTTTTATGACTTCTTTTGATCCTCTGAAGCTTATATAAATTCTTATTTTACAAAAGGACATAAAAGTTTTAGATATATTAGCATTATCAATTAGTATAAAATCCATAGCATATAAAAGCAGGTAATGGGTATCTGTAAAACAGCAGGAGTAGAGTCATACTTTTGAGTCCTAGCAAAAAATAGAGATTTGGGTTAAAAGCTTGTGCATTTTCCTTCTGTCCAGAGAGCCGGGCATAGATTGGACAGAGATGTCTTTGGCCTGAGGAGAAGCACCTTTAAGTTTGTATTTAGAAGACAACCAAAGAAAATCTAAAATCTTGAGCTTATGACCCAAACAGTATCAGAATTCTACTAATGTTAAACTCTGAACTTTTGAAATCTTGATATAATAATATCACAGAAGGGGAAAGTAATCTGAAGCATTTAAATCATCTATTTATATCTTTGTAACTGGTATATTCCAAGTAACTGTATATTCCAAGTGTTACTAGTTTTAATTTTTTTAAATTTAACAGATTTTAACCATATCTAATAAAATAAATTTATAAATCTTAAGGTACAGAATGTTCATATAGATCATGTCTTATTTTTTTCTTTTAATAGTTACATACATGTATATACAGAGTTGAATCCAAGTGACATACATATACACAGAACTAAAGCTACCTTATATCTATGCATATAGGGTTAAATCCAAGTCACATGCATATACACATAGAAATATATTAAGCAGGAGTTGAGTAAATAAGAAGAAAGGGAGAACCAGTGTGTGCTGAGTAAGATGAAGCTGGCCTTTCCAGCTCTGACTGGTATGTTGTAGCAAATATACGGGATGTTTAAAGAGAGAGTAGACAGACATAAACAGGTCTTTGAAGCAAAGAAAAAGAAAGAAAGTAGAGAATTATTTCTCCTTTCCCCAACTGTCAAGTTGTCGTTGAATGAGAAAACAAATTTGTTATAGGTGGGGAGAGCAGATCAGAAAACAGATCGTTACAGGTCAGGGAGAGCGGATCAGAAAACAGATTGTTACAGGTCAGGGAGAGCAGATCAGAAAGCAGATTGTTACAGGTGGGGAGGGCAGATCAGAAAGCAGATTGTTACACGTGGGAAGAGCAGATCTGCCATGGGTGGGGCAGGCATGTGAGGTCCTGGTGTGACGTGAACACCTTTGACAGGCCTGTCAGGGTAGGCCCCTAAGCAAACACGCTACCACAACAGAGTTAAGCAAGAGAGACATAAGAGGCAAGAGATGAAATTACAGACGGAGGAATAAGAGGCAAAAGCCAGGCACAGAGAAGGAGCTCTGCCTGGCGGGCACTCTTACAGGGTGCACATGCTGCTGCTGCTGCTGCTGCTGCTGCTGCTGCTGCTGCTGCTGAAACCAACTCTGGAATAAAAGGGGAAATGCAGCTTAAACCTTGTTTTTAGGACAAGACAGGAGCTGTCATACAAAAATCTGTAAGTCACATGACCTGTCTGCCTTTGACCTTAGATGGCACCTGCCCACATCATCACGTTCTTCCCCCCTAGACACACAGCACATACAGAACAAATAATCTCAAGCATTCAAAAATCTGTCAGAAACACAGACATGTAGCCACATCAGTCACACATTTCCATCCGCACATATGAAATACACTTTTTGATAGAAAAACAGACAAAACTTTCCCAGGAAACTTAAAAATCCTAAAATAAGAGTTTACAGTATAAGGAGCCCGTAGGGAACCAACCGTAAGAATGAAAGACATTCCCTGCCGAGGTGGTGGCGGCATTGGCACCAGACACTGCTCATTTGGGGCCAGTGGGCACAGGCGGAGAGGAATTCTCAGTCCTGGTGCAAGTGCCAGTGTCTCGTGCACTCACTGGAGCATGGAGGTGCTGTAGCGGAAACTGGGAAATGGAGTAGCAGGAAAGAGGGAACCCCCAGGCTAAGGCATGGTGGCTGGTGGCCGTCACCGCAGGGGTTGGGACCAAGTCTGACCATAAAGGTGGATGAGTTTAGGAGCCTTTACAAAGGGTATTAAGTGTAGAGGTTTGGTGATAGGCTCATTTCTCACCAGTGAGGCAGAAGAATAGGGCGTAAGCTGCTGAGTGATTGGTCAAACACAGAGCAGGGGCCTGAAGGGCGGCGAGGTCGGAGAGATGAGAGGCACAAACTGCCCAGTGCGTTGTCACACAAAAAGGCTGAGCCTGAGGGACACACGCAGGTGCAAGAGATGAAAATCGAGTCTTCGCTCATGGGGAGGGGAGTTACCAACCATGCCAGGGTTGGAAAGTGATGCTGTTGAAAGATTCCAGGGTTCCAGCTTTGTCTCAGACTGCCAGTGGGCAGGAGAATCTGCTAGGAGGGTCTGCTGAGCCCTCACGGCGCCAGTGCAGTATTTTAAAAACGGTGGGTGAGAGAGCTTCGTGGGTTGGAGCTGAGGGGCCCCACGGCAGGTGAGAAAGAGACGTGGCATGTAGACATGGCAGGTGGCAGTCACAGTGGGTGGGAGCCTTGGGGAGAGGCACACTATGCAGGTGGCACTCACTTGCGTGGAAGGTTTTATTAAAGGAAGGGAAAGGAAGAGAGGGAAGAGAGAAAGCAGGCAGGGGCTGAGGAGAGAAGGGAAGAGAAAGAGAAGGGGGAAGAGAGGAGGTGCAGAGCAACCTGTGGGTAAAGAGGGAAAGGGAGGGAGAGACAGAATGACACACAGAGAGAGACGGAGAGACAAGAGACAGAGACTGAGAGACAGAGGAAGAGAGGGAGAGACAGAGAGAGGGAGAGGGAGGGAGAGACAGAGAGAGGGAGAGAGAGGGAGAGACAGAGAGAGGGAGAGAGAGGGAGAGACAGAGAGAGGGAGAGAGAGAGAGACAGAGAGAGAGGGAGAGACAGAGAGAGGGAGAGAGACAGAGAGAGGGAGAGAGAGGGAGAGACAGAGAGAGGGAGAGAGAGGGAGAGACAGAGAGAGAGGGAGAGACAGAGAGAGGGAGAGAGACAGAGAGAGGGAGAGAGACAGAGAGAGGGAGAGAGAGGGAGAGACAGAGACAGAGAGAGAGGGAGAGAGAGACAGAGACAGAGAGAGAGGGAGAGAGAGGCAGAGAGAGGGAGAGACAGAGAGAGGGAGAGAGAGGGAGAGACAGAGAGAGGGAGAGAGACAGAGAGGGAGAGAGGAGAGAGAGGGAGAGAGAGACAGAGACAGAGAGAGGCAAAGAGACGGAGAGAGGGGGGAAAGAGAGGGAGAGAGACAAAGAGAGGGGGAGAGAGAGACAGAGAGAGGGAAAGAGACGGAGAGAGAGGGAGAGAGGGAGAGAGAGAGAGAGAGAGAGAGAGAGAGAGAGAGAGAGAGAGAGAGAGAGAGAGAGAGAGAGAGATGCAGACAGGACCTCCTGGGAATAGACAGAGGGAAGAGAAGGGAGAGGGATGTTGTCAGGACACTGGGTGGGCCACAAAGTATTGCCTGCTTATTGGCCAGGTCCCCAAGGGGTGGGTCTGAATGCTAACAATGAGGGACAACCTTGGCCGTTTCTGGAACACAGCTTCTGTGTGCTAACTCTGAGGAAACATTCCCGGAAGATTTCACCTCGATGATGCCTGCCGGTCTCTTGTTAATCACAGCTGATTCTTCAGCCCCGAATAACCAGAACCACAGAATCTTTACACAAAAGGCCTGGTAGAGTCTTTGTTTCTGTCTGAAACCCCACAAGCCAGGACTCCATAGGCTGCACTGCTCTCAACATTCTTATCTTCAAAGCTCCTTCAGAACAGCTCACTGAGCTCTCAAAACTCAATGGCTTTTCTAGTCCAAAGTTCCAAAGTCCTTCCACAATCCTTCCCAAAACATCATGGTCAGGTCTGTCATAGCAATACACTGCTCCTGGTACTAAGTTGTCTTTAATGCTGTTAATTTCTACTAGCTAGCATAGTCACAGAGTTTATCACAGCATAGAAAGTTACCCAGGACTGCCACAGTGGACCAGAGGCACCCTCAGCAGGAGGGGCTGTGACCAGGGTGACAGGCAGCTTGGCTATGATGGGTTCAGTGGAGGGGTGCTGAGTACTGAGAATCTGGCCCAGGCTCATAGATGGGACTCTGAAGGGTGATACCAGCACCATGTCAAGAGCATAACTTAGATGTAGGGTCAGGAGACCTGGGCCCAGTGCTGGTTCTGATGCTGTCCACTGTCAATTCTTGTCCATATGGCTTGCGATGCTGGATGGATAGTGGATATCTATCCCTTCTTTGACCTTCTAGGACCCAATGAACCTTTCTTCCTCAGCCAGATAGTCCTACGGTAATGATCTGGGAGAGAGCTGCTTAGCCTACAGAAGAAAAATTCCAAACACCTTGAGGTTCCTTGCTGGCTCAGGTTACGTCAGTCAGACTGAGTAGACAGCCTAGCAAGTGCAGGGTACATTGCCAAACCATCAATAGTACCTGAGCACCCAGTAGGGGCCACGTCTCTGCCAGATCCCCAAAGAGTCTTCATCTCTTTCCAGAATACAGTGTTAGCCAAATGGTACCTCGGGAAGGATTAGGAAGCAGACACTGAAGGAGGCAGAGGAGCTGGGCAGCCCAGAAGGGAGAGGTACTAGTGTCAGGAAAAAGTGAGTAGATGGTGGAGATGCTGCGAGCTAGTAGCCATGTGCAGGAAGCATAAAGTGAGAGCAGAGAGCCCTGACCCAGGCAGGGTGGGGCTTTCATCATAGCAGAGGTTGGGGTGAGCAGATTTCCGGGGTTCAGAACTCTGATTGGCTGACATTTGTCTAGGGGTGTAGGGAATTTCCCCTCAGATACAGGCCCCGCTGGGTGGGGTCAGCTTATGGCTCTTCCTGGGTCCAGGGGTTGCCTGCCAGAAGCTGTGTCTGAGTTTCTAAGCCTGTCATGGCAGCTGTGTGATCAAGCTGTTTTAGGGCCCTCCCACAATACCATGTGTCCTGAATGCCTGATTTCTCTGTGCACTAAGGCCTGGCCACAGTATACTCTTGATAATCCGTCAAAATGGCCACCTGAGGGAACTTTTGAATTTACCATCCTCCGTGATCTTGAAAATCTTTGCCAGCGTGGAGACAAGTGGTCAGAACTGCCATTGGTCCGCAGTTTCTGGGTTTTGCGCTCCCGCCCTTCTTTCTAGCCAGTGTCCCGTGGTTCAGGTCTTGTTGGCTAGGGTCAGGGACCCTCCAGATTCCTGCCTATCTGGGAACTAGGACCCTGAGCATTCTGCCCTAACCATGCCTCCAGAGACACTGTCCCCCCTCCCCTCCCGGAACCCTGCCTACCCATACCTCTCCTATGCTGACATGTGTTCCATTCAGTGGCCAACATTCCTCACATTCCTCCCTCTGCTCACCCTCCCTTCTCCCCCTCCAGGACAAAAGTTGAGGACCAATTTCCTCCTCCTTACCCACCATCCTCTCCTCCCCTCCCTCCCACTGCCCCTCCCTATTCTTCTCTACCACAGCCTACACCCTGGCCTTCCACACACTGGCTCCCTTCTGTCCTCTCTGGTAGCTTCTCATACAGGTCTCGCAGACTCCTGCCCTCCTCTGCCCTCTCTGAGAGGTGGCTAGAGCCGATGGAGTCCATGCCCCCTTCTCCCTTCAGGACCTCTCACAGATAGAGAAGGCTGGGTTTCTTCTCTGCTAATTCTTCTGTTTATATCAAGGAGTTTCATTATCTGTCCCAGTCCTATGATCTGACCTGGCATGACCTCTATGTCACCCAGGCCTCCACCCTCACTCCCGAGGAGCGAGGTCCAGTTCAGGCAGCAGCAAGACAGTATGCAGACCAGACACACCCGGTGGACAATATGGTCCCTGTGGGTGACATGGCAGCGCTGGCTACCGAACCCTACTGGGACTATCAGCCAGGTCAGAACGGACCTCATGGTATCCTTCAGGGTAGGGAGACGGTCTCAGACAAAGTTGTTAATTTTGATAAGCCCCGAGAGATTACGCAGCAAGCTGATGAAAATCCGGCCATTTTTCTAAATCAATTACAAGAGACCATGGTTCAATATACTTGCCTTGACCCAGCCTCCCCAGCCGGAGCCATGGTCTTGGCCACCCATTTCATTTCTCACTCAGCACCAGATATTAGAAAGAAATTAAAAAGGACCGAGAAGGGTCCCCAAACCCCCAAACAGGAATTGGTAAAGATGGCCTTTAAGGTTTTTAATGCCCGAAAGGAGGCAGTTGAGTCTTCCCAACAGGCTCAGCAGCAATAGAAGGCTATGGTCCAAGCCCTTGCCTTGGCAGCTGCCCTGAGGCCACCAGCACCCCCACAAGGGGGACAAGGGAAGTCCACGAAGCTCCATCTCACCAGAGCTCAGCCCAAGTCAACTCCCCCAGGAGCCTGCTACAAATGTGGCCAGGAAGGCCATTGGTCACAGTACTGCCCTGACCCTCGGCCACTGCCAAGGCCATACCCCATCTACTGACGGCCCGGACACCGGAAATCAGAAGGCGCCCATGCAGGCTCATGTCTATGCCGTGCAACAGAGGTCAGCCTCACTGGTACCATCATCCGAGACTCCCAGCCTTTGAACTTGTGAGCCTGGTGGAGGACCGATGACGCCCAGACTTGGTGACTCCCATCGTCCTCGCCGAGCCGAGGGTAAAGGTCCAGGTAGCGCGTAGCTCCATTGCCTTTCTAGTGGACACAGGAGCTACCTATTCTGTTTTAACCTCTCACTCGAGTCCCACAGATCCCTCCCCAATTTCTGTCACAGGGTGGACTGCACCCCTCCTTCCCACTTAAGACCCTGACACTTCCCTGCATTCCTGCAGGGTGATTCTCCTCGTGCTCTTTTCTAGTCGTACCTGCTTGCCCTGCATCTCTGCTTGGTCTTGATATTCTCAGCCCCTTTGGGGCCACACTCACCTTGTCCCCACACTCTCTCCTCATGGCCCCCACGCTAGCTCTTCTGGACCCCACCTGACCTTATCACCTTTATACAGATGAAAGGTTGGAAGTGGCCACCAGGGTTCTAGTCCAACCCGTTGGGCCTTTGAACTGGGCCATCGCTTTTCTGTCCAAACAACTAGACCCCGCCATCTGTGGATGGCAGCCATGTTGAAATCCCTAGTAGCAGTGGCTGAACTCACCCGGAGACTCTCAAGATCACCCTGTTCCAGCCAATCACGGTCTGCTCCACCCACCGCCTCTCAGGCCTTCCGAGTCACCCTTCTCTTCCTCCTTGGGTCCTTACAAGTCCAAGTCTTTCACTTACTCTTTTTAGAAAGCCCCCAAATTACCTTGGCCTCCAGCCCTTCCCTAAACCCTGCAACCCTCCTTCCTGTTCCTTCCTCCTCGGGTACCCCCTCTCACTCCTGCCCAGAGGCTGCGGAGGCCTTATGCTTACCCTGGCCTGGTCTTCTAGAACAACCCCTCTCAACCCTCCAGCTCACCCTATTTGTTGATGGAAGCTCTCTTATAGACAGATCAGGAAACCACCAGGCGGTGTACGCAGTGATCACTTTCACTAAAACAGTTGAAGTGACCCTCCTGCCAATGGGGACCTCTTCACAAAAGGCTGAATTAATCACCTTGGCTAGAGTGTTCCAGATAGCCAAGGTTCAAAGGGCTAACGTCTATACTGACTCTAAATATGCCTTTTTAATAGCCCATACCCATTCTGTCCGTTGGAAAGACAGGGACTTCCTCACTACCATGGGCACTACCCTAGTTAAAGGACCCCTTATAGCCAAGCTCCTGGAGGCCCTCAAGCTCCCTGCAGAAGTAGCCATAATCCACTGCCAGGGACACCAGTCCTCCATGGACCCAGTGGCCTTAGGCAAAGCCAGGGATGACTCAGAGGCCTGGGGATTGGCCTCCACAGAATATATTTTGTTTTTGACACCCTCCTATCACCCTCTTATCAACTAGAGGAGAGGGATGAACTCTTGAAAAAAGGGGCCACACAGACAAAGGATGGATGGTTCTACTTAAGTAACCTCCTCGTCCTCCCTCAGGACCAGGCACTGCCCACCATTTCAGACATCCACCAGACCTTACACACAGGCCCCAAAGCTCTGCTCCATTTCTTAGAGCCCCTCTTTGATCCCCCATTTTCAAACTCATATCTCACAGGTCCGCTCCTCCTGCCAGACATGTGCCAAGGCCAACCCATAGGGCCCCTCCAGATGTGTTAGCCCCTGCACCAGCTTCAAAGACGCCAACGGGGCAAGGAAGCAGATCCCTGAGGTCTCCAGGATGGCAGCTAACCAGATGCTCCTTCACTCACACCTCCCACTGAGCTGGGGCCCACTGACTCTCCCTGACTCCCCCTCCCCATGTCGTTCCAGCCCACAGGAAGTGCCAGACAAGAACTGGTGCCCATGTACCCAAGGAGTCTGGGATGTCCAGGTGACCAAGCTCTACCTCGGTCCCCCCTCCCCCATCTCTCTCTGTGTAAACCCTGCCAAGTTTCAAAAAACCTGCCAAACGGCAGCTTCTCCTCCAGAGAAGCTTAAGACCACACCTACGGGGTATTTAAACCGCCCCCCAGAGACAGGCCATGTGGGCTGTTTTGGTCTCTTCTCCCCATCTCCTCTCTAGGGGCTGGAGAATCACTCAGGAGCATTGTACCAATGAACCTGGTCTCCTACTTTAATTCTGGTTGATTCAGGTTACTGCATTGGTGGAGAGACTTAATATTGGGGTACGGAAACCTTTCAATGGGGACTTTTGAAGTTGGACTGAAAGCATCTCCACATTATGATATGGCTACAAGCCTGTGGTGGTTTGAATACGGATGGCCCCCATTGGCTCTTATATTTGAACGCTTAGTCATCAGAAAGTGACACCATTTGAGAAGGATTAGGAGGAGTGGCCTTGTTGGAGGAAATAAAATAGTGGGGATGGGCTTTGAGGTTCTAAAACCCCACACCGGGCCCAGAGTCTCTCTGTCTCCCCCCCCACCAATGGATCAGGATGTAGCACTCAGCTACTTCTCCAGCACCATGCCTGCCTGCCTCCATGCTCCCTGCTGCCATGCCCCTCACCATGATGACAATAAACTAAGGCCCTGAAACCGTAAGCAAGCTCCCAATTAAATGCTTTCCTTTATAAGAGTTGCCTTCATCATGGAGTCTTTTCATAGCCATAGAGCAGTGAGTAATACATGTGGGAATACACATTTTAAAAATTAGATTAAAATTTTTATGGTGTATGGGTATTTTGCTTGTATGCACATCTAAGCACCATGCAGTGCCCACAGAGGCCAGAAGAGGGCCTCAGATTCCCCAGGACTGGAGCTACAGATCATCCTGAGCATCCACGTGGGTTCCAGGAACCTAACTGAGGTCTTCTGGAAGAGCAGCCGGTGCTCTTAAGCACTGAGCATCTCTCCAGCCACAGAATGCCCTGGGCAGGGGACTCTGGACTGTGGAGAAAGTGAGCTGAGCTGGAGACAGGCCCTTGCCGCTCCCTGCTTCCTCACTGTGGCTGTGATGTGACTAGCTGCTTCCAGCTGCTGCTGTCTTGACTCCCCACTTTGGTGGGCTGTATTCTCAAACTCCGACCCTAAATCAGTGTCTTTCCCATAAATTGCTTTGTCTGCACATCTTATCATAGAAACGAAAAGAAGAAACTGATAAACTTTCCTTCCGGCCTGTCCCCGAGCACAGTTCTTCCGCTCACAGCACCCTGACCCTGCAGAACAGTGCGTTTGCTGCACTGGATGATCTCTCACAGCCATCACTATCAGCTGAGACTAGCCTCTCTAGGGTCTGCTCCCGGTGTCACAGACTGTGGGTACTGACAAATGTGTAATGATGCATTGCAATGTTATATCACGCAGAAGATTTTTATTTTCCTAAATACCTTGTGTGGTGACTAAAAAAAGACTGTGTGTGTGTGTGTGTGTGTGTGTGTGTGTGTGCGCGCGCGCGCGCGCGCGCGCGCGCGCGGATGTCTGAGGAGGCCAGAAGAGGGTGTCAGATCCCCCTGACTGGAGTTACATACAGGTGGTTGTTAGCATGGGTGTTGGGAACCAAACTCTGGTCCTCCGTAAGAGCCACAAGTACTCTCCTTTAATTGCTTCAGTGTTCTGTGTGACAACTTTGAAAAGGAATGACATGTGATTCCAATACTAACTTCAGCTCCGTACTTAGGGTAGGGAAGGAAGGTTGGATTTACAACTAAAACTTAGAGCTGGGGCTGTAGCTTAGAGGCCGGAAAAGCCTTTCCTTTGCCTAGCTTGTGAGAAGCTCTGGGTTTGATTTCCAGCACTGCAAACCAGACCAAATAAATAGTTTCTCCCCCGAAGTTCTCCATCTTAGTCCCTCAGAAGGACCGGCAGGCAGTTGGCTTTTTAACTCTTTTGCTTTGCCATCTCCATCCCTCAGTGGTTGCATCGGAGGTCCCTAGGGAGTGGAGCAGAGACAGAAAGCCAACCAAGAAGATGGGTGCTCTGATGCCTCATGGGGTCCCAGCTGGTACTGGTACTTGCCCATGACAGCCTGGGTTTCTTAGACATGGCGTGCACACGCCTTTCCTGGATGGTTGCTGCTGACCTTCACTCTCCCAAGGTTGACGGTTGTCCTAGTTATCCTTAACTATCAACCCATAATGTCCTGGAGTCATAGAGAATGTGAGCATTGCAGCTCTGATGGAAAAGTATCCTGGCAGTGGGGAGCCAAGGATTACCATGAAGTCACCATAAGCGAGGCAGCTTATAGCTCTGCTCCAGGGAAGTATTTCCCCAGTGTAACAACTCTGCCCTGGCAGGGAAGGGTTTCCCCAGCAAATCTGTTACAGCTCTGCTCCGGTCTGCCAGAGGGTAACAACTATGCTCCTCTGCTAGGGCCAGGTTTCCCTAGGGAAAGTATTACAGTTCTGCTCTCCTCTGCTCCACTCTGGTGAAGGAAGATTGTCACCCCAACCTCATTCATGAGATTTGTTGGGAAGGAGGAATCCAGGAGGGTGGCTGGCTGCCTCTGCCAGGGTGGAAAAAGGCAGCTCCCCATTGAACAGGTACAGGGCTTATATAGGGCTTCTCAGGGGTGGAGTTTTTCCAGGGTGAAGATTTTCAGGGTGGGAATTGGTCAGATTTCAATCCATGAGCTTGGACAAGCTCAGAGATTGGCTGGATTTCCTGCTCAGGGATTGGTTGGTTTCCTGCTCAGGGATTGGTTGGTTTCCTGCTCAGGGACTGGTTGGTTTCCTGCTCAGGGATTGGTTGGGTTTTGTGCGGAGTTGGTCAGGGGCAGGATGTGGTCTTTAGCCCTGGTTTCAGGGCCAAAGTGTGTTTCTTTCACTGGCTCTTTTACGATACATTGGGGACAGCCTCACTTGAGGAACTGCTTGGATCGAGCTGGCCAGTAGGATTGCCTTGGCTGATGCTTGATGCAGAAAACCTAGTCCATTGTGAGTGGCACCATTCCCTAGGAAGGGGATTCTGAACAGGATCAAAACAGAGAGCAGCAAGCAATGATACATCTATTCTCTCTCTGCTCTTGACTGTGGATGTGATATGACTAGAGGCCTGAGTGCTGCTTTGACTTCCCCAGTGACAGACTGTTATTTAGGAATGTCAGCAGAATAAACCTTTCCTCCTCTAATTTGTTTTCTGTCAGGGAAGCCTAGAGCGGAAACAGAAATGAAACCAGAGCATTTTTCAATCAGCAAACTGTCAGCACAGCTCTGGCTCCAAACTCCAGACACACTGGGTGCTCTTTCTCCCCACTCATGTACTCCAGGTTCAAGACTTACACACGTTTGATGACTAGAGCCCTAAGTACCAGAACTCACACTGATTCTCCTGCCTCTGCCTGTCATGGTCAAATGGGACTGAGAAACATGGAGGAGATTAGGAATGTATCTCTCCCTCCCTCCCTCTCTCTCTCTCTCTCTCTCTCTCTCTCTCTCTCTCTCTCTCTCTCTCTGTGTGTGTGTGTGTGTGTGTGTAAGGAATTGCTTGAGACTGTTCGATCACAAATCCCGTGACTTAATGAGTGGTTTGCCCCATTGATGGGCAGCCCACATATAGGCAGCAGGCGTTATGTTCCTTCTCCTTCAGGAAAGAGTATGTATGTAAATATTTCAGATATATCCCAGCACTCTGAAATTACTGTAACAAAATACACAGACTGGTTACTTTATAAACAAATTTCTTGAGGCTTAGAAGATTGTAGCAGGAATCTTAAAAGTTCTTATTAATAAAATCAAGCCCGAGGCGAGTTATTGGGGTCCATGCTGGTAGATCAGAGAGACAGAACAAGCCACAGCTATCTCACCTCGCTGGATCCTCAGCTGGTCTTGTCTCCTCAGACTGGAGGCCTCTGAGTCCTCATCCGGAATGGGTCTCAGCTGAATTACTGTTCAAAAGCCTGAATGCTCAACCAGCCAAAATCTTAACCAGCCAAATGCCTCTAGTTTCTGGTCCTCACACCTTATATATCTTTCTGTTTTCTACCACCACTCCCTGGGATTAAAGGCTGGCTTTCTGGGATTAAAGGCGTATGTCACCTTGCTTGACAATTTCCAAAGTGGCCTTGAACTCACAGAGATCCAGAGGGATTTCTATCTCTGGAATGCTAGGATTAAAGGTGTGAGTGCCACCATTTTCTAGCCTTTGTATCTAGTGGCTGTCTGTTCTCTGACCCCAGATAAATTTATTAGAGTACACAATATTTTGGTGAACACAGTACCACCACACTGTGTTAGATTTTTGTTACTGTAATAAGATACCTGAGGCAGTTACTTTATAAAGAAAAGAGGTTTATTTAACAAATGCATGAGACCTTTACCTTTACAAGAGGTAAAGCCCTCAAATTGGATAGTATCGAATGTTAGGAGTCTATTATGATTATGTCACCCAACAAGAGCCAGAGAGAGGGAGGGAGAGGGGCAGGGAGGGGGGAGGAAGGGAGTGAGTGAGTGAGTGAGGGAGGGAGGGAGGGAGGGAGGGAGGGAGAGGTAGGGGGACACTGGGATCCCATCATTACCGTCCAGGGCATGCTCCAGTTATCCTAAGGACCCCCATGCCTGCCTCCTAAAGGCTCCACACTCCCTGGACTGAACTTCTGATCCCCCCACCTTTAGGAGCAAGTGTAAATCATCTGCCAATCATAGCAGGACTCTGGGGTAGACTCTCTCCCTTGCTCTATTTTACAAGGACACCAATCTCATCCACGAGCATGGAACCCATGTGACCCTGTCAGCTCCTCAAAGGCCCTACCTCTTTCAGAGCTGCGTTTCATTTCATGACTTTGGTGGACATGGACATTCAGTCCCCCATAGTGGAACTGTCGTGGCCACGTCGCGAGACCCCCAAGCAAGACCACCACAGAGCCGATATCCGATGCAAAACACACAGGACTTTTTACAAGCTCGGCCTTGGTCCATGTCCAACATACTGGCTAGCCAGATGAAGGAGGACGGCTCTGAGCTCTCAGGGTGAGGGGTTTTTAAAGAGAAAACCCACAAGCAGGGTGGTACAAGCCTTGGCATCATATGATTGGGTGAGAGTATGTAACCTTTGAATTTACTGGTTGGGGGTTACAGTTATCATTTTGGGGGTAGGTCTGGACAAGTCCCAGGCTTTGTCCTTGAGCTGACATGGAGGCAGGCTGGCCTTGCACGTTCACATTGACCCATGCACGTAGCTCTAAGTTGGTGAGGAGTCCCAGACAGTAAACAACTGGCTGAACCTTGACCAGTCTGAGTATGTGCAGAAAGGGAGCTACTGCAAGGACTAAGTCATAGCCCTCCCAGAAACTGCTTGCTCTAGTCTCGGGAAACTGAAATTGAGGCCTGATCTCTGAGAGAGGACTGAGCAGTTTGTTATTGTGTCTGCATGGTCCTTTCAGAATCCTTGCACATGGGAGGCATTGGTCTCACCCAGGGGTTTATCTCCCCCACCGTCTTCCCACATTAACCTGGACTCGTGGGTATTTTATATTTTGAATATAAAAACTAATGTCAGTTTATTTTATTGCCAGATTGTTCCAGCATGGGTCACATTTCTTTCACACATTTTTGCACATGGGATTTTTGCATGTGAGATTTTTGCAGGAGATGATTTTTTACTTTTTTACTCACTCAAGTGTCCCTTCAACAAGCACCAGTTGACATGGTCATGAATTCCCCCACTTCCTTTCTCACCCTAAGTGATCAGCCCCTCCTGACTTCTCTTCTGATTACCCTCCTCAACACTCTTTTACCTCCTGCCAGCCTCCCCACCCCACCCTTCCCAGGGACCATCCTTACAGCCTGGCATTGGAATCTGGTGGCTCACAAACCATCCAGGATAAAAACACACTGTTGTCCAGGAGTGAGGCCCCTGACTTATCTTGGGGTGAGTATACCCAGGACTCTTCACACGCCTCTAGGGGCCTTTGACCTTTCTCACGGAGAAAGAAAAGAGGAACGGGCCTCTTACTTCACATAGGATTTTTTTTTTTTTAATTTTTTTTTTGTAGCAACAATAAAGGAATGTGATTGACAGATGTTGTGGAGTGGCCGAGATGGGAATAGACTGAGGAAAAAGGAGACAAGGAGTTGGGCCAGGGCTGAGGTATGAAGGCTAGAGGTGGACCCAGCAACTGGGACTCCCCAGTCCAGGCCTGACAACTGTGCCTCTCATGGGTCCCCAGAGCCCGCCTACCCAGGTCAACTACTTCCCCACTCAAAGCCCTGCTCCTCCCTTAAGTCTTTGGGCTCACAGATGCTGAGACGCGGGGAGACTCTTGGCCCGTCCAACGCCTCCCCTTCTCCTCTCCTCCACTGACAGAATCAAGGGGGTATGGCCTGGAGGTGCTCACAATTGCTACCGGCTCCTGTGCTGCTGATGCTCCTGGCCTCAGGTGAGATGGTTCGGGACACAAGGGGTTGCCAAGTGGGATGAAGGGACAAGGCTCAGGCAGGAATCAAGCTGACCCTGTGACCATGGATGGCTTCCATGACCAGGGATGACCTCCGGGCCATGCTAGGAGTCTGGGTGCTGAAAGTCATCACCTCTCAGCTTTCCCAACCCTGTAAACAGATGTATACAGCTGGGGCTCTAATGGAGGGTTTGTTGTCCAGGTGTCTGGGGGTCGACAGTTGTGTCTGAGGAACTTCATGCAGTGGTAGGGCAGGACCTCTCCGTGCGGTGCCAGTACAAGCCTGAAGCAGGGCCTTATGTGCCGAAATCATGGTGTCGGCAGACATCTCCAAATAAATGTAACAGAGTGGTCACAACCTCTGAGCCCCGGAAAGCCGTCAAAGAGTCACAGCACACAATCTGGGACGATCCTGAAGCTGGCTTCTTCAGCATCACCATCACTCGGCTCACGGAGAAGGACGCGGCATTCTACTGGTGTGGGTCATTTGATGCTTCCCGAAATGTAATCAGCGTTCTCAGAAACATCAGCCTGGTGGTGTCTCAGGGTAAGGCCTTTATGTCCCTTCTCCTAGGGACCAAGTGAAAATATATATCACTTATCCCTTGTCTCTGTCAGCCCCAATCCTGACACCTGCTCTGACTGAGGAGAGTGAGATGCCCTGTCCCCCGAGACAACTGCCTATCGCTGTCATTCCTGGCTCTGGCAATGAGAAACAATGTCTGAGTTTCATGGGCAGGGACCCAGAGTCTCTCCCACTCTTACTTATTTTAGCCTGGCATGGTGCAACTTTAATGCCAACATTTGAGAGGCAGAGGCAGGTGGATCTCTTCATAGCCTGGTCTACAGAGCGAGTTCCCAGCCAGCCAGAGATACATAGTGAGACCTTGTCTCAAAAAAAAAAAAAAAAAAAAAAAAAAAGGATGTTTTTATTTTAAGTTATGTGCACTCACGGACACATGCCATGTGTGTGCCAGTGCCCCTGGAGGCCAGAGCATAGGATCCCCTTGGGGCTAGAGTCACAAGTGGCTGTGAACCACCCAGTGTGGGTGCTGGGAACCAAACTCAGTTCCTCTGCAGGAGCAGTCTGAGTTCTCAATGTCTGAGCCATCTAGGACTCTTTCTCACACAGGCACACCTGTGCAGACCTGAGGTGCAGATAACTACTGACCCAAGGGGCCCTCAAAGAGCTGCTCTGAGCTCCCCTATATCTTGTCACTGTTTGGGGGTCAGATTGGATTCTCTCTTCAGGACCCCACCCAGTCAGCATCTTTTTCTCTTACAGCCTTGCCCACTCTTCCTCCACCGACCAGCATCCGGCTCCAAACAAAGATGGGTAGGTTTTGGAGGAGGAAAGATGGTTGGCCAAGCAACCTGGGGAGCCTGAGCTTCAGTGGGGCCTTCCCCTTGGGTGGACCCCCTAGGGGCTGGGCAATGGGGAATCTCCACTGGGGTCTTGGGACATTGAGAGACGAAGTGTGCTCTCTGCTCCAGCACCGCCCACTTCCCACAGGGAAGCCAGATTTGAACTAAGCATAAAGATCCCAGGGCCAATCTGAGTCAGTTTAAAAACCAGACCAAACAAAACCACAGCATCCAAATGGCCAGGGATATTCTCAACATCACTAACGACCAGGGAAATGTGCAAACCGCAATGAGAGATCTTCCCATTCTAACAAGATCACTCTTCCTCCAAAGACAAAAGGTAACAGGTGCAGGGAAGCCTGGAGAAAGGGAACCCAGTGGCTAGTGCGAATGTAAATTAGCAAAGTAGTTGTGGAAACAGCCTGGAAGTTCTGTGTCCTACCAGCTGATGGTCCCAGCCCTGGGGAGGTGGAGGCAGGTGGATCACAAGTTCCCCATCCTGAGCTATGCAGTGAGTGTGAGGTCAGCCTGGACTGCATGGAACTCTGACTTACAAGAAAATTTAGCTGGGCACGGTGGCACACTCCTTTAATCCCTGCACTCACGAGGCAGAGGCAGGTGGATCTTGGTGGATTTGAGATAGGCTTCTTCTATACAGGGAGTTCTGGGCAGGCCAGAGCTACATAGTGAGACCCTGTCTCAAAAACTACCAAACAACAACAACAAAATGCTGATTTAATAGACATTGAAAACTGATTTTGGGTACCAGAGGCTGAGAGAAAAGTGAGGAGTGAGTGATAGGGTGCTGGGCTAAAGAGTATTAAGTACTTTGAAGGGGAAAGAAATTCCGAAGCTGTGCTGCACTGTAGAGAGACCTTAGACCACACTAATGTATGATTTATTTTTATTAAAAATTTAGGATATTTACTTATTTTATTTTCTATGCATGCATGTTTTGCCTGCATGTATATTTGTGCAACATGTACATGCCTGGTGCCCTGGAGGTCAGAAGAGAGTGTTAGATCCCCTAGAACTAGCGTTATGGTTGGTTGTGAGCTACCATGTGGGTGCTGGGAATCAAACCTGGGTCCTCTGCAAGAGCAGCCAGTGCTCTTAACCGATGAGCCATCTCTCTGGCCCCTAATCACTTTTAAAAGGCTATAAAAAGGATTTTTTAATGTTTTACCATGAATAAATGTTAAATGTTGAGTACACAGGTTGACTTTGGTTTGAATGTCACATAATATATACAAGTACTGAAACAGCAAATGGCATAGGATAATGTGTAAAAACCTCTTTATAAGCTATTGTATTATTATTGTTGTTGTGTTGTTGTATGAATGCATGGGCCATGGTGCACACGTGGAGGCTGGGGGACAACTTTTGTGTTGACTCTCTCCTTCCACCGTGGGTTCTAGGGTTTGAACTCAGGTCTTCAGGCAATCTCAACAGCCCATAAGTATGTAAACATTTTAAGTTAAAGAATTTAGGCCCAGCTACTTCTGAGCCTCCTACATCTTTTACAGTTTCGGCCCAGACCCCATTCTCCCTTTCATGCATGGTTATCTTCTCTTTTCCCCTCTTACTCTAGAGACGACCACCTGGCTCCCAACAAGCACAGGTGGGTGTGCCAGGGGAAGGGGGGGTATCCAGGTGGTTGGGGGGGTCTGGGGCTAGGGGAGGCCAGCCTTTAGGGTTGATGCCCTTATATCTGTAAACAAAAAATAAGTATAAGCTAAAAATTGTAGCCCTGGCCTGAGGGGCTGTGAGGTGTGGTTCCATCTAAAACCCTTCCCCACCTCCTCTCATGGTTCTTGGGACCCAGTCTTGGTCTCCGTCCTGGTCACCTGAGTGACCGCCATCCTTGCGTCCTTCTTAGTTCTGACCACTTCTCCAGAGGAAACCACCGGCTTTTTCATCAATGGCTCTGAGCACAGGTGAGTCAGGTGTCTTCAGAGGGAGGGTTCTGGGAAAGGATGCCCAGAGAGCTCATGGAGCCCAGGAACCGGGGACCCCAGGATCCTTCTCAGAATGGCTGGACACTGAGTTCTGCAGAGGATCTCCCTGGTCCAGACACGGAGCTGGAGAAGGAAGGGTGGGGGCTGGGTGGAGAAGCTGTAGAAAAGACAGAGATGATCAGGATGAATCAGAATCCCTGTAATGAAGGATGGAAAGGAAGAGATATTTGAAGAAAGAATAGACATATAAATTTTACAGAATTGTAGGAAAAGGCTTTCAGATTGCAGACTCATACAGGGCTAGGGAGATGGCTCAAAGATTAAAGAAAGTGTCTGTTATGCAAGCATAAGTACCTGAGTTTGGGTCCCTGGCACCCACATAAAAAGCTGGGTATGGCAGCATGTGCTTGTAGTCACAGTGCTTGGAGGCAGAGACGGGCGGATCTCAGGGACTCAGTGGCCAGCTAGTCTCACCAACCAGTGAGCTCTAGGCTAAGAAAGAGACCGTAAAAAAAAGTAGATAAAGACACTGAACTTTGAATCCTGTCCCCCTCCTCTCTGTCTCTGTCTGTCTCTGTCTCTGTCTGTCTCTGTCTCTGTCTGTCTGTCTGTCTCTCTCTCTCTCTCTCTCTCTCTCTCTCTCTCTCTCTCTCTCTCTCTCACACACACACACACACACACACACACCAACAGCACCACACCACACATCCATTGTCAAGAGGGGAACTAGGAACCATGCCCACAGCACACAGAGCCACAGACAAGCAGACTGACCCCCGTGGACCTCATTCATGACTTGAGAGTGTCAAGATCAGAACATTCTGGAAACATAGATTATCTCTGAAGGAACAAGAATGAGATTCCATATCGAATGTAACAAGATAGCTGAAGGCACCAGGCCCCCTGTGAGTGAGACTGCAATAAATTAAATGGATTATTTGTTTTTTTGAGACAGATGTAGTCCTGGCTGTCCTGAAACTCACTCTGTAGACCAGGCTGGCCTCGAACTCAGAGATCCACCAGCCTCTGCCTCCCTAGTGCCGAGATTAAAGGTGTGTACAAACACCACTGGGTTTAAATGGATTTTTTTTTAATGAAGACCAGAAAAACCTATAAATGTTTTCTTTGAAAAGTCTAGCACCCTAGATATACTCCTGCCATTTACCAAGATAAAATATATAAACACGGGGCTGGAGAGGTGGCTCAGCAGTTAAGGGCACCAGCTGCTCTTTCAGAGGTCCTGAGTTCAATTCCCAGCACCGACATGGTGGCTCACAACCATCTGTAATGAGATCTGGCGCCCTCTTCTGGCCTGCACGCATACATGCAGACAGAACACTGTATACATAATAAATAAATATTTTTTTTAAATATATATATATATATATATATATATATATATATATATATATATAAACACTTAGTATCAGGGAGGTAGGGCAGGAGGATCTCTGTGAATTTGAAGCCAGTGGTCTACATAGTGAGTTCCAGGACAGTTAGGGCTACTTAATAGAAAGACCCTGTCTCAACAAAACAAATAAATAAACGAAAAGCAAATTAATATCTGGGTGAGGAGGAGAATTTTTAATTTTTACTTTTTTTCAGAAAATTTTAAAAACACAGATCATGGGGGTGGAATTAAGCAAACTGCATCAAGGAGGGGATTCTACTTATTCCCATTATTATGGGAATAATTACATTATGGAAAACAACATTATGGGAAACGTTCACAAGCAGACAGAAGACTGAGGAAATTCATTGTAAAAGGCTAAACACAGACGCGGCAGTGCAATTCATGGTTCTCAAAGAAAAAGGTGGCAATCCCAGTGGAAAACGGCAGACAGCAGAAAGACAGTGGAGGAGAAAATCGGAAAGGCAAACACGCATGTTCACACCTGCCAATAAGTTAAAAACACCCAGGACCACCACCTCACCCCTTGACAATGAGCAAAGCAGCTGGGCACTGGGAAATGCTTCCAGCTGGGCCTGCTGTGGGCTCCTGAACCCTGAGCACAGGTGGTGGTGGCACAGACCCCGCCCACCTGTGAGGGGGCGGAGCCTCCTGGGTTTCAGAGCCTCTCAAAGATCAGCCAAAATTTCACAACCCAAAAAGATGAGATCCAGAGACTGCACAGTTCTGGACCAGAGCCACTAAGGAGTGGACAAGGTGACGACTCAGGTCCCCTTCATAAGTGGCTCTCTGTGGCCTCCTCACTGGCCCGCTGAGTTCTGGTCATCTCCTCCCAGCAGACCTGTTTCTCTGTGACCGCAGCCGCCCTGCTTCTGGGCCAGCTTGACGACTTTCTAGCTGGCCCGCTGAGGAGGTGCCTTCTCCCAGCTGTTCAGATCCCCAGCCAGAGTTTTTACCCTTCCAACTGGGTTTCTTATAAATGGGTTTCCTCGCAGGTTCAGAAACCCCACGCTCTCATTCCTGCCCGTGCCCACTGTCCCTCCAGAGCTCAGGGTGGGTCCTTATGCACACAAACTCCAGCTGGGAGCCACTCAGAATCAGATGACATCTCAACCCAGGCTCCTCTTTCTGCTCCCTGCCTCCAGAAACCACAGTTCTCCTTCCTCTCCGGGCTGGGTCTCCCCGAGGCTTCCTGTCTTCGTGCAGTATGGACTCCTGCTGTTCAAGGGCCTGATGCTGTTAGTTTGCTGTGTGGTCCTTTGCCGACGACGCTGCCAGGTAAGTGGCCTGGCTTGGGGTGAGGGTGCTCTGTAGGATCTGGTGAGTGATCTGGGCGAACTATATTTTCAGTTTCGAGTGAGTGTGTTTATTAAGGACACGGCAAGTCAAAGTGAAAGGATAAATACCAAGTAGTAGAGAGAGCAAATCATCGTAAAAACCAGGTGCTTAAAACGTCCAGCAAAACTAAGGAAGCCCCATGGAGGCATCAGTTGGAGTTTCCGACAGAGTCCCAGGCAGAGCAGTGTCTGTAGCCTCGGGTGAAGCTTCCAAAAACAAACAAATAGAAGACAGAAACCATCAAATACGGGGCTTACAACACCCCACAAAAACCAATGCAGGAAGTTGAGGCAGCCAGCTGGTTCCCAGTTGAGCTTTCTCTCCAGGGACCAGCTTCCCATGGCTTCTCAGCCCCTGCACACTCATATCACAGGGTAAACAACAGTAGCTTCTGGACATGTTACCTTTTGGCTGTGCCCAGGAGCATGAGGTTTTCAGTCCTGGCCTGTTTTTGCTATTCTCTTTTCCTCCTGCCACAAGAATAGGAGGGCCAGGCCACCCGTACCCAGACAAGAGGCCTTGGAGGACACTTTGAAGCAAACCTGCTTCATTCTGAATGGGGCATGATAGATACAGCCTCATGTCCAGAGGCAGCTCCTGCACACACACACACACACACACACACACACACACACACACACACACACACGCAAGCACGCACGCACGCACGCACACAGGCACACATATACACACATGCATACATACACATGCACACAAATACATACACACACACACACACACACACCAGTGTAATGTACGTTACAGGGGCAGTAGATCTGGGGTCACAACTGTCCCAGAGTATATACCTAGGAAGATGGATGGAAGTGTTATTTCTTGGACTCTCTGCCTATTCCTCAGAAATTATCCTCCTAGGAAGAGCGAGGCCTGGGGCCCTGGGTGGAAACCTCTCTTCTGGGTCGAAAGAAAGCAGAAGATGGCTGCAGGAAGGGCTGGGGAGGAAGGACGAGGGTTCCAGATTGCAGTCCTGGGGCAGGAGAAGGCGACGACGTAGAAAGGCTTTGTTTTGTGAATTTCCCCTCCACCTTTTTTCCTCAGGGGCGTGAGGCTATGGCAGAGACAGTGATGATGGACACTAAGGAATATCCCAGCCTTCCTGAGTCCTTGGGCACATTTAGCCATATGTCAGGGTGTGAGAAGAATGATTATTCTCCTAACCCTACCCAGTGGCTGCCCGGCCACTGTATACCACAACCCCACTGAAACCACCAGGCAAGCCCACGGGAGACAGATCACCAGTGGTGACTGTCACTCTGGCATTGAGCACCCTAAGATCCATGCTCCCCCACAGCACAGTCTCCCCCAAGCTGACCACCTATAGGAAGTTAATCTGCATTGGGGTCAGACCCTCTCACGGCCCCCAACACCCGCGCCTTCTCTCCCAGGACTTCCTCATTCTCTCTGCTGCCTCTATTGGCGTCACATGCCTCACCGCTCCGTTTCCTGAGTGAGCTCCTCACAAGCCCTGAACACTTGTGCCTGAGTCCAGACTCTAGGATCGCATCAGAGCAGAATGTG
The DNA here is from genome assembly GCF_004664715.2 of Peromyscus leucopus. NCBI lineage: Eukaryota > Metazoa > Chordata > Mammalia > Rodentia > Cricetidae > Peromyscus > Peromyscus leucopus. The sequence continues at coordinate 4,394,700 of NC_051084.1, read as the reverse complement.
GAAACATCATATCCCCTGGCTTCCTCTCCTCTTGCTCCAGATTCCTTAAAATGAGAGAAAAATGACTTAAAGGATAAGATGGGGAACCAAGAAAGGCTGTGATCTGCAGACTACGAACAGAGGAAGCCAAGAAGTTGAAGAAAAAAAGGTGGTTTTTTAACAAGCTCCCCAAACAGACGCTCCTTCAGCCACACGGAAGAGCTGACCACCAGGGGTCAGTGTTGGGCTGGTTTAATCAAGAGGCAATCTCATCTTCCCAGAGAAAGTCTGCTTGTACAACTTGATTATTGACTTGTGTGTGTGTGTAGGGGATCCTTTGAGGGAGTCACATCCATAAAACAAGAAGAAGCCAGAATGATGTTCAGCACATGTGACGTCAGTACAGCCTGGACCCTGGACATTCAGCATGGACATCTGCCGTTGACAGCAACCTTGAAAAGGTCACCACAGTGACAGGATGCTTTCTCCTCCTCCTCCTCCTCCTCCTCCTCCTCCTTCTCCTCCTCCTCCTCCTCCTCTTTTTTTTTTGATGTGTGGGAGAATAAAATATAGAAGTTTCTTCACAGATATGTCAACGCACGGCTGTCATCTATCTGTGCACACACTTTTGCTCCATTTACTCTTCTTCATTTAAAAAAAATTCCACTTGATTTCTTCAAACTAAGGCCACTACTCAATGCATTTGATATGTAATCCTGCATTCCGCTGAAATCTTACAAAAAGAGTTATTTCTCCCTTGTGACTGTATTTCTTTTTGAGTGTGTGTGTGTGAGTATGTGTGTGTGTGTGTGTGTGTGCTCACATGTGCGTGTACATGAGTGCTGTGTCTGTAGAGACCAGAAAAAGGCATCAGATCCCCTGGAGCTGGAGTCACAGGCATTTGTGAGATGCTGGGAAGTGAACCCCAGTCCTCTGTAAGAGCAGTGTGTGCTCTTGACCACTGAGCCTCTCTCCAGGCCTTTGTCTGTATTTTCAACGTCTATAAAATAACGTGATGCACTTTCCCCCACATATTTCTCTTGCTCAGCTACCCAGCCACTGTTTGCCAGTGCTGACACATACTCCATGGCGTGCGTGCTCCCCACCAGGGGAGACCACTGGAACCCAGGGCCTGTGCTGATGTGCCCTCTCATCACCACAGTGCAGACAGTTCGGTGGTGAACAGCTCCATTATTGTCTTTATTCTCATTTATGACTTCCTTTACAATATATCCAAAGGAGTTTGTAGGAGTTCAGAGTCTAAGCTGCTGGTGCCTCTGGCTTTGTTTCCTGAACCACTACCAGACAACTAGAGACTGTACTTCCTGTCCATCTACAGCAAGCACGCAGCACCATCTATGCATTGGTCTTCCGAGAAGAAAATGGAGGGATGTTGGGAACACGGAGGTCCTTGTGCCCACAGATCACCAGGGAAAACAGGAACGTTAAGCACACAGGACTGTTATTCCGAAGGAAAGGATGTATAACCTGGTTTTCCATCCCAAAGGCTGGGAACTGAAGGTGGTTGACAGCCTGGTGATCTGTTATTTGGAGGGCCAGGCTGTATCAAGCTCTCACAATGAGGACAAGAGGTGGCTAATAGCCCAAATGACCTCTACGCTATCTGTGCGGTGGAGACCACTCCAGATTCTTAGGCACTTAAGCTAGTACAGGTAGCCTATCTCTGGAACCCATGTTCTTGAAAGAAATAACATGTACCCTGAGTTGAGTTTCGATATAATTATGCCTCCTTATGCAGAGGGGATTGTATTATAACAGGAAACTTATTTTTTTTAATTGTACTGTGCTTAAATGTGCTGACCGTGATATCAAACTCCCAAAGTTTTCTTCCTTGCTTGTTCACGGGTCATTTGGCTGCCAGCCATGCCACCTGCAGGGACCCTACAGCGGGAGACGCCTACTGGTGGCATTCTGCTGAGTGGTCATGTCAAACTGCCTTCAAAACATTCATATGTACAGATCTGTGCTCTTCTTAACTTTGGTCAGAGAAACGTCTTTCTGGTGTAGATAGTAGTTAATGCCGAGATTCATAATTGGTCAACGAGCTGAGAGTAAGAGACTAAGTGACTGTTGAGCCCTGAATGTAATATCTGTATTAATCTTTTGCCTCAAGCCTCAGAAAACATCATGGTAGAGGGAGCAGAAAAAAAAGGTAAGAGCCAGGAGGATGGGGAGGAGAGCTGTGAGACGCTGTCATTGGTACGTGACATGGCCATTGTAAACATGAGCTCATGGCTGCTAATGTGACCTTTGCAGTATCAAACTAGTCAACACTCTGGCATGGACGAATAGGCGAGGACTCATGAGGCCCCGCCCCTTCCTGAGAAGTGGTTTTCAGTTGATGGCTGCTGGGGGAGAGAGAACCATTTTTCCTTAGGGTTTGGACACAGATAGGCTGCCCCTGCTCCATGGGGTGGTTCCTGCAACTATACACACAGGGGCGGCACTCACTGGACTCGGTGGGTCACAACAGAAAAAAGAGAAGAGGACATGTGAGGGGACCGACAGACAGCACTGGAACTCATGGAACACAGCTGGGTGGTTGGCAAAGCCACGCCTTTGTGAGCCTTGGAGAGGCAAAGCCCCGAGGACTCCATGTCCTGAGGACCTCGTGCTGTTAGTGAGCACAGCTCCGATTGTTGCCTTCGTGACCACCATGTCCCTCATAATCTAAGGGTTGTATGAAAACTCTCAGGGGTCTCAAGCCCCTCACTGGGTAGTGTTACTGGTACTTACAATAACAGTGAATGACTTTTTCCAAGCATTGTTGCTGGAGCAGATTAATGACTCAACCACCACTCTTAGAAAGAATTTAGACATGCAGAATTGTTAGTAAGATTAGGTTAGTTGTTTTTGTTAATGGCTTTGAGGTAGAAAATCTTGGGGGACAATTTAAAGTTTAGAAAGGCACACTTTTAATAGTTCATCGAGGGACTCGAGGTCAGGGAACAGGAACAATGGCAGCCTGGCTATTGCTGGCTGACGTGCCTCTCTTGCTAGAATGGGTTGGTGATCAAAGGTGATGATGAATTCCTTGTACCCATCTCTGCCCTCAGCTTCCTGATATGAAAAACTGTTGATGAGTACGCACCCTGAGGACTTAGGTAGAGCTGACTGGTTGTTTTTCCTATATACATGTTTAGATTTGTGATTCTTTTAAGATTTTTTTCCTTTTATTTTACAATACCATTCAGTTTTTCATATCAGCCACGGATTCCCTTGTTCTCCCCCCTCCTGCCTCCCTCCCCTTCCCCCCAGCCTACCCCCCATTCCCACCACCTCCAGGGCAAAGCCTCCCCCGAGGACTGAGATCGACTTGGTAGACTCAGTCCAGGCAAGTCCACTCCCCTCCTTCCATATTGAGCCAAGCGTCCCTGCATAAGCCCCAGGTTTCAAACAGCCACCTCATGCAATGAGCACAGGACCTGGTACCACTGCCTAGATGCCTCCCAAACAGATCAAGCCAATCAACTGTCTCGCCTATTCAGAGGGCCTGCTCCAGTTGGTGGCCCCTCAGCCTTTGGTTCATAGTTCATGTGTTTCCATTCATTTGGCTATTTGTCCCTGTGCTTTATCCAACCTTGGTTTCATCAATTCTTGCTCATATAAACCCTCCTCTTTCCTAATTAGACTCCCGGCGCTCCATCCAGAGCCTAGCTGTGGATCTCTGCATCCAGATTTCTCAGTCCTTGGATGGGGTTTCTGGCACAACTATTAGGGTGTTTGGCCATCCCATCACCAGAGTAGGTCAGTTCCAGCTGTCTCTCGACCATTGCCAGCAGTCTATTGTGGGGGGTATCTTTGTGGATTTCTGTGGGCCTCTTTAGCACTTTGTTTCTTCCTTTTCTCATGTGGTCTTCATTTACCATGGTCTCCTATTCCTTGTTTTCCCTTTCTGTTCTTGATCCAGATGGGATCTCCCGCTCTCTTTCCCTCGACCCTCGCCCTTCATTATTCCCACTCATGTCCAGGTTGTTTATGCAGATCTCAGCCATTTCTCTGTCATTGGGCGATCCTCGTGTCTTTCTTGGGGTCCTGTTTTCCAGGTAGCCTCCCTGGTGATGTGAGTAGCAGTCCAGCCATCCTTGTTCTACCTCTAGTATCCTCCTATGAGTGAGTACATACCATATTTGTCTTTCTGAGACTGGGTTACCTCACTCAGGATGATTTTTTCTAGATCCATTCATTTGCCTGCAAACCTCATGATGTCATTGTTTTTCTCTGCTGAGTCAATCTCCCCCAAGATCCAGCTATACCACTCTTGGGCATATACCCAAGAAATGCTCAATCATAGCACAAGATTTTTTTTTTTACAAGATTACCTTTTGAGATAAATAATAAAATGATTGGTCCTTTCTTTGTAACGGCGAAATGCCAGTAAAAGGACTGGCTGAGGAAAACTCCTTGCTTGCTCACGCTCTGCTAACCTATAACAAGTGGCTTGGACATGAATGTATGTGGGTTCTGGGGATAATTTGTTTTTCACCTGTAATATATAAAATGTTTAATCATGTAAGGGATATGGAAAACATGTTTTTTTACTTGTATTCATTATAATCATTCACTTAAAAAATAGAATGTAACCACATTGTAATTTTTACATTGCTTGAAAGGTTCTGCTGGGGTGTACAAGCTGTAAGGGAGAAAATAGAGTAAGGTAGAAAGAAGCCGCCATCAGGAAGGACAATGAAGAGAAACCAGGGTAGAAGAACAGAACAGAAAAAGAAGAGCGTAGAACAAGCAACAGAAAGAGTAATAGAAAGACCAAGGAGCCTTTAGCCCTCAGACAAGAACTATTTTTCTCTCCAATTTTGCATCTTGTTCCCAGTCTCTCTGACCTACAGAAGGCTGGACCCTCTGCAGACACAAAATTGGTAGGGTCATGTGTGAGGAGGGCTTTGAGGTTTTGGAAGAGGGAGTAAATATGATTAAAATACATTCTATACATGTATATGTAAAATCGTTAAAGAACAAATGAGAAGCACTAATAAAAGAAAGATGAAATGTGAGATCAAATACAACTAAGTGATGTACAAGGCACTAGACACATGATTCCCTCTATTTCTGTGCATTCCTGTAAAGTTTCATGTACAGATAGCATGTACAGATAGCAAGTTTCATGTAGAGATAGCATGTACAGATAGCATGTAAGTCTAAACACAAGAGTGTTGATGTTAGCACAGTTGGTTTTGAATTGTATATGGCTGAATACAAACCGTTTCTTGCTTATTTAAATAAGTTACAGGAAATTTTGGGGAGTCCCACCTGGGCTACTACATATTATCTGGGAAATTGGGTCCCTTCTTGGGGTTCATAGTTTCACTAATAAAAGACTTTAAGGGAGCTGGAGAGCTGGCTCAGTGGTTAGAAGTGCTTGCTTCTTCGAGAGGACCTGAGTTCAGTTCCAGGCACCCATGTTGGGTGGATCACAAGTAACTCCAGCACCAGGGGATCTGATACTCTCTTCTGGATTCTGCAGACACTGGAACACGAGAGAGAGAGAGAGAGAGAGAGAGAGAGAGAGAGAGAGAGAGAGAGAGAGAGAGAGAACTGGTTGGTTTTTTGTCAACTTGACACAAACTGGAGTCACCTCAGAAAGGGAAAACTCAGTTGAGGAATTGCCTCCATCAGATTAGCTTTGGGCAAGTCTGTGGGATTTTTATTTTTAATTGGTGACTGATGTGGAAAGGCCCACTCCACTGTGGAAAATGCCACCCCTGGGAAGGTGGTCCTGAGTTGTGTACAAAAACAAACTGAGCAGGCCACAAGGAGAACCCAGTCAGCAGCACCCTTCATGGTCTCTGCTTCAGTTCCTGCCTCCAGGTTCCTGCCTCGGCTCCCTTGATAGAGGACTGTAACCTGTAAGCCAAGTAAGCCCTTCCCTTCCCAAGTTGTTTTTGGTCATGGTGTGTATTACGGTAATAAACAAACAAACAAACAAAAAAAACCTAGTTCAGCTCTCTTCTGGAATTTTCAGACCAAGAACCAAGGATATTTCTGGAAATGCTGGGTTTGGGTCTCTGTTTCTACACTGCCCAGCCTTCTGTCCTCATCAAAACTGCCAAAAACTGGGCCAGATTCACATGTATAACACAAAAACACCAGGAATATTAGCAACAGGATAATGCACAGTTGTTTAGATGCTGAGAGACAGCATTTAGTTAAAGTACTTACTTATGTAGTGTGAATGCACATGAGGGTGAGCAGGCATGTGTGTGGAGGGCAGGACCAATGTTAGGTGTCTTCCTTGGTCACTTCCACTCTATTGTTTTTAAGATTTGTGTGTATGTATGAGTGTGTAAGCATGTGTATGGGTGTGAGTGTGTGTGTGCATGTGTGTGCATGTGTTCTGGTACTCACAGAGGCCAGAAGAAGGCATGGGAACCCCGGGAACCAGAGTTACAGGCAGCTGTAACTGCTTGGTGTGGGTCCTCTGGAGGAGCAGCATCTGCTCTTTAAGTGTGGTGCCGCGTCTGCAGCCCACCAGAGTGTTTCTGGAGGCAGAGTCTCTCTTTTAACCTAGAGCTCATTTACTCAACTAGACAGGCTGGCCAGCAAGCTCCTGTGATCCACCTGCCCACTCTGCACTGGGATTAGAGGTGTGTGCCTCTGCACCTGGCTTTGCACATGAGTGCCAGGATTTGAACTCGGGTCCTTGTGCTACCCCCTGAGCCAGCTCTTCCCCCCCCCCCCCCCCCCGCCACAGCCTTGATTTCATCTTGGTATCCTGGTCTCAAAATTGTCTTAACACTTCCACCACTATTTTAAAACTTGTATCAACATCTTAATATCAGTTATTTGTTTGAGTTTTTGAACATATTTTCACATTATCAGCATACTGTCAGTGTTCCTATTGAAAAGTCCAGCACTGACATGGTTTCCCCTCAACTGACCGATTTTATCTCTTTGAAACATTTTTATAATTTTCATTTGAAAATTATATTATAATGTCTTAATGTGAAGTATATAATTACTCATTCTATTTGGATTCCAGAACATATCCAATTTGAAGTCTTATATGTTATGTTACTTTAATTTTAAGAATTCTCAGGTTTACTTTGAAATAGTTCTATATATTATTCATATTTTCTTCCAGGAGGGACTTTCTTGAGGAGACATTAATATTTCTGTTTCTAGCTTCCCTGTCTCTTGTTTTCTTTAAAAATATGTTTTTTTTAATATTTATTTTATGTGTGAGTAAATGTATATGCATCATATGGATGCAGTACCTGTGGGGGCCAGAAGAGGGCACCAGATCTTTGGGATTGGAGTTACAGATGGTTGTTAGTGGCCATGTGGGTTCAGGAAATTGAACCCAGGTCCTCTGGAAGAGCAGCCAGTGCTCTTAGCTGCCAAGTCGGCTCTCCAGCCCCACATTCTGATTTTCTACCACGCTCTCTCATTCACCTTATTCCTCCCTAGTGTCTGGGGATCACTCCTTTGGTACCCTCCCTTGACCACCTTTCCTGCTTCCGCAGTAAATCCTCAGCTCAACAACTTCCCCTCTCATAATCAAATCTCTAATCTGTTCTCTGTCGTTATTGTTTATTCCAGCTGGTGAAATGGCTACGCAGATAAAGGCACTTTCTGCTAAGCTTGACAACCTGAGTTTGGTTCCTAGAATGGATACCCACCACCATCTCCATCCTCCATGCATGTGTGCATGTGCACACTCACACACACATGCACAGAGACAGAGAGACAGAGAGAGACAGAGAGAGGGGGAGAGACTGTCTGTGTCAGTGTAAGAAAAAATAAATACAAAATTTAAATGTTGCTCTCTGCAAACTGACGACTGGGCTCCATGCCAGGGACCCCATTGCTGAGGACAATATCCACAGAGCTCATTGAACATGGAAAGGTCGAGCTGGTGCCTTCATGGAGTCTTCACCCCTACATTCTTATCTCTTTGGTGCAGGAAGGTACTCTTCAGGCTACCAAAAGAGAAACAGGACACCAGCTGCCACAAAGCCTTTGACCAACAACCTATCCTGCCTGCAAGATGTGCCAGGACAATGGTGGCACAGAGCTTGTGGGAGTGGCCAACTAATGTCTGGTTTAACCTGAGGCCCACGCCAGGAGAGGAATCCATGCCCAACTGTGGTGGTAATCTAATTGTACTGAAATATTATTTTGATTGTATGTTAATAAATAAAGTTGTCCAGGGGTCAGAGCTATTAGAGCCATAGGAAGAGTGTGGCGGTGGTGGCACATGCCTTTAATCCCATAGATCTCTGTGTGTTCAGGGATATAGCCAGCATTGGAGACATATGCCTTTAAGACCTAGGGGGCTGTACATTCAGACAGTGACGAGGCAGTCATGTGTTTGGGTTTACAACCAATGAGAAGGCAGAACAACATACTATAAAAAAACGAACAGATAGGAAGTAGGTCTCTTTCGGGAAGCTGGGACACCGCAGGCGGAAGGGTGAGATTTTAGCTCTGAGCTCTGACCTCTCGGCTTTCTCTTTTACATTGTTTCTGTGTTTCTTATTTAATAAGACGGTTAGTTACATCAATATCTGGCGCCCAACATGACAAGAATCCATTAAAAACCACTTGGCTTGACGGCAGGTCCGCTTTCCCGCAAGGGCGGCAGGCGGCGGCAGGCGGCGGAGGAAGCGGCAGGAAGCGGCCGGCGTCCTAGTCCGAGCTGCCGGCTTCCTAGTCTGAGCTGCCGGCTTCCTATTCCGGGTGGCAGCTTCTAGCCCAGGCCTAGGTCTGTGAGCAGCTTGCTTAAAGCCGGTGCTACAAACAACTCAGACCTGCCCTGCCGAACAGGGCCCTGCCTGTAAAGCCAACGCACGTGGTCAGAGCTTAAGGAAGCCAGACCCAAGCCTTGACTCCGCACAAGAGGGAACACGTGACTGGATTTAAGCTTTAGCCGGCTACGCTTTCTTGTGTGTTCTCTCTTTCCTCTCTCTCTCTCTCTCTCTCTCTCTCTCTCTCTCTCTCTCTCTCTCTGGGTTTACACCTGGGACACTAGGTGGCTGCTTTGAAAATCCCCTCGGATTTCTACTGTTCTACGCAGATTTGGTAAGTCATAACATATCAGATGTTTTAAAGGAAACTATCTAAAAGAGAATTTTTTCCACATTAAAAAACAAATGGGTTTTATTTGTACATTGGAAGAAAATTGGTTTTTGTTCGAAATTTTAGGCAGTCTGATAATGGAACAACTATATAATATTAGTATTGGTGGAATTATGCAGCTTATCACTATACTAATCCACATTTTAATATTTAAAAAGATAGTCAATTTAAGTGCCAGGATAACAGCTTTACAAGAACTTGTTAAACCTGTAAAAATTCAGACAGAAGGGCCCCCGACTTCCCTTCTGGTCTAGAGGTGAGTACCCGGGTCCAACCCGGACCCCATCCCTGGACACCAGCCACTCTGGGAAGACCTGCCCAACTTGGCACCAGGTTCTGGCCACCGGACAGCTCCCCTTCTAGCCCCACCGGTAGGGATCCCCTTTTCCAAGCCCCCCGTAGCCCCTGCAATCTCCGCGCCCTGCCCCCACGCCCATCTGCCCGAGACTCCAGCCACTTCCTGAGACTTAGAGACTGGCCCCCAGCTCCCAGCCTGCCCCCGACTTCCCTTCTGGTCCAGAGGTGAGTACCTGGGTCCAACCCGGACCCCATCCCTGGACACCAGCCACCCCGGGAAGACCTGCCCAACTTGGCACCAGGTTCTGGCCACCGGACAGCTCCCCTTCTAGCCCCACTGGGAGGGATCCCCTTTTCCAAGCCCCCCAGCAGCCCCTGCAATCTCCACGCCCTGCCCCCACGCCCATCTGCCCGAGACTCCAGCCACTTCCTGAGACTTAGAGACCAGCCCCCAGCTCCCAGCCTGCCCCGATTGCCATTCTGGACCAGGCCTGCCCCCGACTTCCCTTCTGGACCAGAGAGTTGGACAAGAGAACTCCCTTTTGGACAAGAGAGAGAGTCTTCCTGAATCTGTCAGCTCTTTCTGAAACAAGTAAACTGATAAGACGAAGAAGGAACCACAAGGAGATGGGCAGACGTCAAGGCAGAAGTACATACAGCAAAATGAAGAGCAATACAGCATCACCAGAACCTAGCCTGCCTCCAACATCTAGACCTGAACACCAAAAATTGGAAGAAGCAGAAGAAAGTAGCCTTATGAGTAACTTCATGAAGAAGGTAGAGGCTTGTGTAGAGGAAAAGACAAGAAAATTGGAAGAACACTGTAAACAACTAGAGGAAAGGGCAAACAAATTAGAAGAAAACAATAAAGCCCTCCAAGAAAACAATAAAGTCCTGGAAGAAAACATTAAAGTCCTGGAAGAAAACAATAAAGCACTGAAAGAAAATCATGAAAAAGCAATGAAACAAACAAAGGAAACAGTCCAAGAACTGAAAAGGGAAATTGAAAAAATAAAGAAGACACAAACAGAGGGAATGCTGGAAATAGAAAACCTGAGTAAAAGATCAGGAACTTCGGATGCAAGTATAACCAACAGAATGCAAGAGGTGGAAGAGAGGATTTCTGGCATTGAAGATACAGTAGAAGAAATAGTTTCATCAGTCGAAGGAAACACTAAAGCCAACAAAGTCATGAACCAAAATGTCCAAGAAATCTGGGACACCATGAAAAGACCAAACCTACGAATTATAGGGATAGAAGAAGGTGAAGAATACCAACTCAAAGGCACAGAAAATATATTCAACAAAATTATAGAAGAAAACTTCCCAACTTAAAGAAGGAAATGCCTATGAAGATACAAGAAGCCTATAGAACACCAAACAGACTAGACCCCCAAAAAAAGTCCCCTCGACACATAATAATTAAACAACTAAATGTACAGAATAAAGAAAGAATATTAAGAGCAGCCAAGGAAAAAGGCCAAGTGACCTATAAAGGTAAACCCATCAGAATAACACCCGATTTCTCAATGGAGACTTTGAAAGCCAGAAGGACCTGGACAGATATAATACAGACACTAAGAAACCATGGATGTCAGCCCAGACTAATATACCCAGCAAAACTTTCAATCATCATAGACGGAAGGAACAAGACATTCGAAGACAAAGCCAGATTTAAACAATACCTATCCACAAACCCAGCCCTACAGAAAGCACTAGAAGGAAAATTCCAACCGAAGGAAGTCAGATACACACTCGAAAACACAGGCAATAGATAAAGCCACAACAGTAAACCCCAAAGAAGGGAAGTACACACACACTACCACCAAAAATAACAGGGATGAACAATCACTGGTCGTTAATATCCCTTAATATCAACAGACTTAATTCACCTATAAAAAGACATAGACTTACAGAATGGATACGAAAGCAGAACCCAACTTTCTGCTGCATACAAGAAACACATCTCAAATTCAAAGACAGACACTACCTAAGAATAAAAGGCTGGGAAAAGACTTTCCAATCAAATGGTCTTAAGAAACAAGCAGGGGTAGCCATCCTGATATCCAACAAAATAGACTTCAAACTAAAATCAATCAAAAGAGATAAAGAAGGACATTACATATTCATCACAGGAAAGATCCACCAAGATGAAGTTTCAATTCTGAACATTTATGCCCCAAACACAAGGGCACCCACATATGTAAAAGAAACATTACTAAAGCTTAAACCACATATAAAACCCCACACATTAATAGTGGGAGATCTCAACACCCCACTTTCACCACTGGACAGATCTCCCAAATCGAAACTTAACAGAGAAATAAAGGACTTAACTGATGTCATGACCCAATTGGACCTAATAGATATCTACAGAACATTCCATCCTAACAAGAAAGAATATACATTCTTCTCAGCACCCCATGGAACTTTCTCTAAAATCGACCACATACTTGGCCACAAAGCAAATCTCAACAGATACAAAACAATTAGAATAACCTCCTGTGTTCTATCAGACCACCATGGTTAAAGTTAGATCTCAACAACAACAAAAACTACAGAAAACCTACAATCTCATGGAAACTGAATAATGCTCAACTAAATCACCAATGGGTTAAGGAAGAAATAAAGAAAGAAATTAAAGACTTCCTAGAGATCAATGAAAATGAAGACACCACATACCCAAACTTATGGGACACTATGAAAGCAGTGCTAAGAGGGAAATTCATAGCACTAAATGCCCACATAAAGAAGTTGGAGAAATCTCACACTAGTGACTTAACTGCACACCTGAAAGCTCTAGAACAAGAAGAAGCAAAGTCTCCCAGGAAGAATAGACGCCAGGAAATTATCAAAGTGAGAGGTGAAATTAATAAATTAGAAACTAAGAGAATAATACAAAAAATTAATGAAACAAAGAGTTGGTTCTTTGAGAAAATCAACAAGATAGACAAGCCCTTATCCAAACTAACCAAAAGACACAGAGAGAGAATCCAAATCAACAAAATCAGAAATGAAAAGGGGGACATAAGACAGACATTGAGGAAATCCAGAGAATTATAAGGTCATATTTCAAAAACCTCTACTCCACAAAACTGGAAAACCTAAAAGAAATGGACATTTTTCTGGATAAGTACCACATACCTAAGTTAAATCAAGACCAGATAAACTATTTAAATAGCCCAATAACCCCTAAGGAAATAGAAACAGTCATTAAAAGTCTCCCAACCAAAAAAAACCCAGGACCAGATGGTTTCAGCACAGAATTCTACCAGATCTTCAAAGAAGAGTTAATACCAATACTCTCTAAATTGTTCCACATAATAGAAACAGAAGGAACATTACCAAACTCCTTTTATGAGGCTACAATTACCCTGATTCCTAAACCAAACAAGGATACAACAAAGAAAGAGAACTACAGACCGATCTCCCTCATGAACATTGATGCAAAAATACTCAATAAAATATTGGCAAACAGACTCCAAGAACACATCAGAACAATTATCCACCATGATCAAGTAGGCTTCATCCCAGGGATGCAAGGGTGGTTCAACATACGAAAGTCCATCAACGTAATACACCATATAAACAAACTCAAAGAAAAAAACCACATGATCATCTCACTAGATGCAGAAAAGGCATTTGACAAAATCCAGCACCCCTTCATGATAAAAGTCTTGGAGCAATCAGGAATACGGGGAACATACCTAAACATAATAAAGGCAATATATAGCAAACCAACAGCCAACATCAAATTAAATGGAGAGAAACTCAAAGCAATTCCACTAAAATCAGGAACGAGGCAAGGCTGTCCACTCTCCCCATACTTATTCAATATAGTACTTGAAGTTCTAGCCAGAGCAATAAGACAACATAAGGAGATTAAGGGGATACAAATTGGAAAGGAAGAAGTCAAGCTTTCCCTATTTGCAGATGACATGATAGTATACTTGAGTGACCCCAAAGATTCCACCCAGGAATTGATAAAGCTTATAAACACCTTCAGCAACATAGCAGGATACAAGATCAACTCAAAAAAATCAGTAGCCTTCCTATATACAATGGACAAAGAAGATGAGAAGACAATTAGAGATACATCACCCTTTACAATAGCCAAAAATGACATAAAATACCTTGGGGTAACACTAACCAAGCAAGTGAAGGACCTATATGACAAGAACTTTAAGTCCCTGAAAAAAGAAATTGAAGAAGATGTCAGAAAATGGAAAGATATCCCATGCTCATGGATAGGCAGGGTTAACATAGTAAAAATGGCAATCTTACCAAAAGCAATCTACAGATTCAATGCAATCCCCATCAAAATACCAACACAATTCTTCACAGACCTGGAAAGAATAATACTCAACTTCATATGGAAAAACAAAAAACCCAGAATAGCTAAAAGAAACCTGTACAATAAAACAACTTCTGGAGGCATCACAATCCCTAACTTCAAGCTCTACTATAGAGCTACAGTAATAAAAACAGCTTGGTATTGGCATAAAAACCGACATGTGGACCAATGGAATCGAATTGAAGACCCTGACATTAACCCACACACCTATGGACATATAATTTTTGACAAAGAAGCCAAAAGTGTACAATGGAAAAATGAAAGCATCTTCAACAAATGGTGCTGGCATAACTGGATATCAACGTGTAGAAGGCTGCAAATAGATCCATATCTGTCACCGTGCACAAAACTTAAGTCCAAGTGGATCAAAGACCTCAACATAAATCCAGCTACTCTAAACCTGCTAGAAGAGAAAGTAGGAAGTAATCTTGAACGCATTGGCATAGGAGATCACTTCCTAAATATAACACCAGTAGCGCAGACACTGAGACAAACAATCAATCAATGGGACCTCCTGAAACTGAGAAGCTTTTGTAGAGCAAAGGATACGGTCAACAAGGCAAAGCGACAGCCTACAGAATGGGAAAAGATCTTCACCAACCCCACATGTGACAGAGGACTGATATCCAGAATATATAAGGAACTCAAGAAATTAGACATCAAAACGACCAACAGTCCAATTGAGAAATGGTCTTTAGAATTAAACAGAGAATTCTCAACAGAGGAAACCCAAATGGCTGAAAGACATTTAAGGAATTGCTCAACATCCCTAATCATCAGGGAAATGCAAATCAAAACAACTCTGAGATACCACCTTACGCCTGTCAGAATGGCTAAGATCAAAAACACTGAAGACACTTTATGCTGGAGAGGATGTGGAACTAGAGGAACTCTCCTCCACTGCTGGTGGGAATGCAAGCTTGTACAACCACTTTGGAAATCAATATGGCGCTTTCTTAGAAAATTGGGAATCAATCTCCCCCAAGATCCAGCTATACCACTTTTGGGCATATACCCAAGAAATGCTCAATCATACCACAAGAGCACTTGCTCAGCTATGTTCATATCAGCATTGTTTGTAATAGCCAAATCCTGGAAACAACCTAGATGCCCTTCAACTGAAGAATGGATAAATAAATTGTGGCACATATACACAATGGAATACTACTCAGCAGAGAAAAACAATGACATCATACGGTTTGCAGACAAATGGATCGATCTAGAAAAAATCATCCTGAGTGAGGTGACCCAGACTCAGAAAGACAAAAATGGTATGTACTCACTCATAGGAAGATGCTAGATGTGGAACAAGGATGACTGGACTGCTACTCACATCACCAGTGAGGCTACCTGGAAAACGGGACCCCAAAAAAGACACGGAGAAATGGATGAGATCTACATGAACAGCCTGGTCATGAGTGGGAACAATGAAGGGCGACAGTCGAGGGAAACAGAGTGGGAGATCCTAGCTGTATCAAGAAAAGAGAGGGAGAACAAGGAATAGGAGACCATGGTAAATGAAGACCACAGGAGAAGGGGAGGAAGCAGAGAGCTAGGGAGGCCCACGGAGATCCACAAAGATACCCCCACAAAAGACTGCTGGCAATGGTCGAGAGACGGCAGGAACTGACCTACTCCGGTGATGGGATGGCCAGACACCCTGTTAGTTGTGCCATAAACCCCATCCAAGGAAGGTCTGAGGAATCTGGATGCAGACATCCACGGCTGGGCCCCTGGTGGAGCACTGGGAGTCTAATTAGTGAGAAAGAAGAGGGTTTATATGATCGAGAATTGTTGAAGCCAGGGTTGGATAAAGCACAGGGACAAATAACCAAATGAATGGAAGCACAGGATATATGATCCAAAGGCTGAGGGGCCCCCAACTGGATCAGGCCCCCTGAACGGGTGAGACAGTCATTTGGCTTGATCTGTTTGGGAGGCAGCTGTGTGTTGGTGCCGGGTCCTGGGCTTGTTGCATGAGTTGGCTGTTTGAATCCTGGGACCTATGCAGGGACACTTGGCTCGGTCTGGGAAGGGGGGACTGGACCTGGCTGGACTGAGTCTACCAGGTCGATCCCGGTCCTCGGGGGAGACCTTGATCTGGAGGAGGTGGGAATAGGGGGTGGGGTGGGGGAGGGGAGGGGGGTCGAGAGTGGGAGAACAGGGGAATCTGTGGCTATTATGTTGAACTAAATGATGTTGTAAAATAAATTTACTCAAAAAAAAAATTCAGACAGAAGAAATTAACAGTGAAGTTGTTTCAAGTCGGGATCATAAGGTTGCAGAAAGAAAGCCTGTTTTCACACAGTCACCCTTAATTTATCCTGTAACCATACACCAGATGCCTGATCAAATGGCTACACAAAATAATTGGGCTCCAATTTAAATGTTGGATTTAAAAAGGTTTAAGGAGGCAATAGTATCTTATGGCATGCATTCCCCATATGTAAAGCAAATGTTAAACTCTTGGTCAACATATAATAGGATAGTACCACAGGACTGGCGGGACCTTGCCAGAGACTTCAATTTCTGACTTGGTTTAAGGAGGAGGCTAAAAACATAGAAAAACAATGGAGGGATAAAGGAATACAAGTTTGCCAGGATCAGCTTATTGGCGAAGGCCAATATGCTTCAGCACAAACACAATGTTTATATGATGTCCAAACCCTAATTTTATGTCAAACGGCAGTCTTGAATGCATGGGACAGAGTTGAGGAACCAGGAAAAAAATCTGAGTCATTTACAAAGGTGGTGCAAGGCCCAAAAGAGTCTTTTACAGATTTTTTACAAAGACTGGCTTCAGCAGTAAAGAAAATGATCCTCAGCTCAACAACTTCCCCTCTCATAATCAAATCTCTAATCTGTTCTCTGTCGTTATTGTTTATTCCAGCTGGTGAAATGGCTACGCAGATAAAGGCACTTTCTGCTAAGCTTGACAACCTGAGTTTGGTTCCTAGAATGGATACCCACCACCATCTCCATCCTCCATGCATGTGTGCATGTGCACACTCACACACACATGCACAGAGACAGAGAGACAGAGAGAGACAGAGAGAGGGGGAGAGACTGTCTGTGTCAGTGTAAGAAAAAATAAATACAAAATTTAAATGTTGCTCTCTGCAAACTGACGGCTGGGCTCCATGCCAGGGACCCCATTGCTGAGGACAATATCCACAGAGCTCATTGAACATGGAAAGGTCGAGCTGGTGCCTTCATGGAGTCTTCACCCCTACATTCTTATCTCTTTGGTGCGGGAAGGTACTCTGCAGGCTACCAAAAGAGAAACAGGACACCAGCTGCCACAAAGCCTTTGACCAACAACCTATCCTGCCTGCAAGATGTGCCAGGACAATGGTGGCACAGAGCTTGTGGGAGTGGCCAACTAATGTCTGGTTTAACCTGAGGCCCACACCAGGAGAGGAATCCATGCCCAACACTGTTTGGATGACCAGGAACTGGAGACTGGAGATAACCCAGAGACCTGGGATAGAACCAAACATGATCAGAAAAAAATCAACAAAATGATTCCTAATGACGCTCTGTTATATTCATAGATAGGCACCTCGTCCAACTGTCATCAGAGAGGCCTCCTCTGGCAGCAGATGGGAGCAGGTCCAGAGACCTACAGACAGATATTATTGGGAGAGAGTCTAAATTAGAAGTCTCCATTGGGTCCCTCTCCTTGGAGCTTCAAGAATCCCACAGAAGAGGGGGTGGAAGGATTCTAGGAGCCAGAGGGGATGGAGGACACCAGTGGAAAATGGCCGCAGAATCAACTAAGCAGGAATCATATGGACTCAAATGGAGACTGAGTCGGCAAGCACAGGGCCTGCATGGATCTGCTCCAGGTCCTCCGGGTGTGTGTTATGGCTGTTAGCTTGGTGTTTCTGTGGGTCTCCTAACCTGGAGAGAAGGTGTCTCTCTGACTCTTTTGCCTGCTCCTGGGACTCTTTTCCTTCTGTTTTCCTTCTGTTCAGCTTGGGTCTGAGGGCTCTTGCCTTGCATCTTTGTATCTTGTTTTGCTGTGTTTGGTTGTTGTTTCTTGGAAGCCTGCTAGATGGGAGATGGAGGGGGTGTAGATCCAGAGATGAGGGGAGGTGGCGGGGGGGGGGGGGGGGGGAGGGGGGGGACGGGGGACGGACTTAGAGGAGTGGAGGGAAACTGTGGTCCGGATGTATTATATGAGAGAAGCATCTATTTTCAATAAAAATATATAAATAAATAACAATTAAAATTACATTAAAATGTATATGTTAAAAATTAGGGAGAGGAAAACAAAACCAAAAGGACAGTAGTTCCAGAGGATCCAACGCCCTCTTCCCCTCCTTGGGCACTGCACATATGAGGTGCACAGACATACATGCAGGTAAAGCACCCATACACATGAAAGAAAATGAATGAACCCCAAACAAAACCACCAAATGACAAACACTCTGTGTTGTTCCTTGTCTCTTAGGCTAAACTTTTTTTTCTTTTGGGTGTTTTTGAGACAGGGTCTCTACATAGCCCCGACTGTCCTAGAACTGTCTGTGTAGATGAGACTGGCCTCAAACTCACAGAGATGAGTATGTGCCTCTACTTCCCCAGTGCTGGAATTAAATTATCCATCACCGTGCCTGGCTGGATAAGCTTATTATCTTCATTTTAACCTCTTGTCTCCTGTAGTAGGATAATTGTTCTATGCTTTTCTCTGTAAGTTATTTTTTCAAGTTATTCTTTTTATAGCATTTAGCAGACTTTTTCATCTTATTTTCCTCCTCTTTTTAGGACTCAATGCTTAAGATCGCCCATGGGCAAATAGAAGTGAGAATCTTGCCAGAGGACCCCAAATGCACAGACATATTCAGCACATCATAAAGTCACCCAAATCAGACACTAACAAAAGCCAAGAGCATATCTTGAATTATTTGGGAAAAAATTTCATTTCATTTTTATACTTTAGGCTAAACAAAATCATAAGAGGAATCAAAGTTATAAATGTTAAGTAAGAAGATATTTAAAAGTAAAGCAAATATAAGTGTGTTGAGGTAGAAATATAAGCAATAGAAGACAGACAGGAGCCATAGAGGAAAAAAAAGGACAGAGAATTAAAACCCCAAAGACAGGTATGCTGGCATAGACCTGGAATTCCAGCCTGTGGGAAGCAGAGGCAGGAGGATGAGTAACTCAAGATTGCCAAGGTGAAGTTACACAGTGGTTTTGAGGTCAGCTTAGGCTGCACGAGAGATCTGCCTTAAGAAATTCAAAAACAAACTTAGATTTTCTATGTTTCAAGACACTATGAGAAAAAAAAAAAAGGTTGAGGAGAAGGGGAGAAAGTATGGACACAGAGGGGGGGGAGGGAGGAAAGGAGGAAGGGAGGGGGGGAGGGAGGGAGGGAGGGAGGGAGGGAGGGAGAAACACTAGGTAGCAATAACCTAGCTCCCTCCCAGCAGCTGTCTTAGTAAGGATTTCTGTTGCTGGGATAAAACACCACGACCAGTAACTAAAGGAAGAAAGGCTTTATCTCACTTCAGGTCACAGTCCATCACTGAGGGAAGTCAGGGCAGGAACTAGGCAGGAACCTGGAAGCAAGAACTGATGCCGAGGCCATGGAGGATGCTGCTTACTAGCTTGCTCCCCAGTGCTTGTTCAGCCTGCTTTCTTATAGCACCCAGGATCACCCACCCAAGGGTGGCACAGTTCACAGTGATCTGGGTCCTCCCACAGCAATCATCAATGAGAAAATGCACCCCAGGCTTGCACATAGGCCAACCTGGTGGAGGCATATTCACAATTGAGATTCCCTCTTCCCAAAAGACTCTGACTTGTGTCAAGGTGACAGTAGATCCCACCTCCTAAAAGTTCTGTCCCTTCTCAGTATATACAGGCAGGTGGCCAGGTCTTTAATACATGAGCCTGTAGAAGACACTTGTCCAAACTGTCATGGGTTCTAAGAGACAATCCCTTGATGATGTGTCTTAGGGTTTTGGTTTGGCAGGCATGGTAGTGTGGCTCTGTACAGCTTCTTCAGCTGGTCCACATCAGTGACATCAGGAGGGCAGGCTTGGGAGCTCTGAGGTGGACACAGAACTCTCATGTCTATTTGTGGGTCCTGTGGTGGGGCAGAGCTGCTCTCGTGGGCCCACACAGGCAAGGTACAGTTAATACAGAAGAGGAGACAGACACTACTCGAATTTCAGTCATTCCTCATGGATGTAGGCACTCAAATGGTCCAGGGTGGGCATGATCATGGATGCATGTGTTCCAGTGGTCCAGGGCAGGGATGGTCATGGATGGAGGTGCTCCAATGGTCCAGGGTGGGGATGGTTATGGATGGAGGTGCTCCAGTGCTCCAGGGTGGGGTTGGTCATGGATGCAGGTGTTCCAGTGGTCCAGGGTGGAGTGGTCATGGATGCAGGTGTTCCAGTGGTCCAGGGTGGGGATGGTTATGGATGGAGGGGCTCCAGTGGTCCAGGGTGGGGGTGGTCATGGATGCAGGTGTTCCAGCGGTCCAGGGCGGGGATGGTCATGGATGCAGGCACTCAAGTGGTCCAGGGTGGGGATGGTCATGGATGGAGGTGCTCTAGTGGTGCAGGGCGGGGATGGTTTGGTGCATGTGGCAGCAATAGTGAGACCAAGAATGTGTTTGATGCCAGGCATGGTGGCTCACGCCTTTAATTACAACACTGGGGAGACAGAAGCAGGAGAATCTCTGTGAGTTCCACACCATCCTGGTCTACAGAGTGAGTTCCATGCTAGTCAGAGCAACATAATGAGGCCCTGTGTTTTGTTTTTAAGGGTGGGTTTGCTCTCAGTGGTGCCCTGCAATGTTGGCCTGGTTAGAAGGTTGAATTCCTCCCCTGTAGCAATGCAAGAAGCATGTGGCTTTTGCACTGGGTTCAGGGTCATTGAGGGCTGCTGAATTCCTCAGTAGCAAACTCTTCTAGCATCTGTGGTTGCCACCCTAGACATGGCTAGTGTCTTCTGAGGTGGCTGATGTCATCTGGCTTACCTTTTCCTGTCGGGGAAGACTTGGCTGTTTTCTAGCAGATCCCAATGGGCATCAGAACAGACATGCAAAGCACTTCATTTCCTCTTTTTTTTAAAAAAAATATTTTTATTACATGTGTAGAGTGTTTTGCTTGGATGTCTGCCTGTACACCATCTGCATGATGGGTGTCTGTAGAAGCTAGAAGAGAGCACCAGAAGTTACAGACAATTGTGAGCCACCATGCAGATGCTGAAAACTGAACCAGGTCCTCCGGAAGTGCAGCCAGTGCTCTTACCCACTGAGTCGTCTCTCCAGCAACCTTTTATTTCCCTATTGGCAAGGTCATCTTAGGTCTTTGTGGTTTTCTCTGATTTGTGCTCCAGAGTTCTTCCCCCAGTGTGTGTGTGTGTGTGTGTGTGTGTGTGTGTGTGTGTGCTGGCATGAGCGTGTGCTGTATGTGTTCATGTGGGTGTGGGCTCATGTGAATGCAGGCACATGTGTGTGGGCTTGGGTGTGTGAGGCTAGAAGTCAACACTGTGTAAGCTTCTCAACGGCTCTCCACCTTGGTTTTAAGACAGGGTCTGTTGCTGAACCTAGAAGTCACTGATATGGTTAGACTGACTGGCCAATGAGCTCCAGGAATTCCCTGCTCCACTTCCACTCCCTGGTGACAAGTACAGGACACACAGTCAACTTTTACGCAGGGACTGGGGATGCAGACTCAGGTCCCAGTGCTTGGGTGGCAGTCACGATACTTTCCAAGCCTTTACCCCAGCTTGCCACCCCAATGCTTGAAACAATATCTACTTTTCCCTCGGTCCTTCTTTTCGGTAGAGAAGGCTGTCTAGAACTTCCAGGAATCCCTCTTGTCAGAAATCCCTGAAGGTATCAGGATTGTACATTTTATTTATTTTGACAGGATCTCGTGTTTCCTAAACTAGCCTTCAACTCCCTATGCAGCTGAGGTGGATCGTGATTTATGCCCTCCTCCTGTTCATGTGGTGCTGGGGATTGAACCCACGGCTTCAGGCATGCCAGGCAAGCACTCTACAACCGAGCGACTTCTCCAGCCCCCAGGAATATAGATTTTCAGTGGGTTGATTTGATATTATGTGAATTGTATCTCACAAAGGTGTTAAAGACCATGAGCATAAGTCAGGCAAAGGTTTCTTTGATCTAACAGAAATATGAGCCATTACAATTATCTACAGGACTGCACCAAAAGAAACCAACACAGAATGGTCCATCCTACATTATTTTCACTTCCTACAGGAAACACTACAAGAAAAAAGCCAGCCACATCAGGGATTGCCAGGGGCTGAGGGGCTATGGTGAAGTTTGGGGTGAACAGTGGAATTCAATCACAGTAGTAGATACGAAGCTCTCAGGACTGTACATTGAAGAGAGTGAATTTTGCTAAATTTCTAAGTGGAAAAATAAACGTAAAGAAAAATGGGGGTGGAGCTGGAGAGGTGGCTCAGAGGTTAAGAGCATTGGCTGTTCTTCCAGAGGTCCCGAGTTCAATCCCCAGCAACCACATGGTGGCTCACAACCACCTGTAATGAGATCTGGTGCCCTCTTCTGGCATGTAGACGAACCCTGTATGTGTAATAAATAAATTAATCTTAAAAAAAGAAAGAAAGAAAGAAAAAATGGGGGCTGGAGAGATGACTCAGTAGTTAAGAGAGTGTACTGCTTTTGCAGAGGACCTGAGTTTGGTCCCCAGCACCCAATCTGGATGGTTCCTAACCACCTGTAACTCCGTCACCATGACCTTACTTGTTACCATGTCTCACTCTGTGCTGGACACACTGAGGGGCTTAGCAGAAGGTCTGCTCTAGCTTACAATACTCTCACAGGGTGAGTGTGAACCCCGTGTCTGAAGCCGCTGCTCTGACAGGGGGGAGGGAGGAAGACACCATGTGTGTTGGCGAGGACAGATCTGAACTCGGGGTGTGGGTACTGGGAAGGAGCGCTGGAAAACAGCGAGTGAGGGAAACAGCATGTCTTCAGAGAGGGGAAAGGCTTGAAGACACTGTCAGCCAGGGCCATGCCGTTTTGTGACCATTTCGGGTGGACTGCTACAGTTTCTGAAACTAATCATTTGGTTTTTTCGCAGCTAAAGTACCCTGTTTTGTAGATGTTTGCCCTCCTCACCCTTGGAGCTGACTCAGAGACAGCCCAGCTGCAAGCAAGTACAGTGGGCACTCACCAACCACGTGACATGGAATTCCCCGCTTCCTCTAAGCTGTCCTCAGATCCCTGGCAAACTGCCGCCTGCCTGCCTGCCTGTCTAGGGCACTGTAGATGTGAAAATACAACTCTCACCTCGAAGGGTGCAAGACAGAGTTTACTTGGGAGCCAAGTAAGAGTGGTTATTGTGGAAACCTCGGCTCCAGGCTCAGCTGCTGTCTGATATATTCCTGGCCTGTTGGCTGGTGGAGAGTAGGATCCGTTGGTACATTCTAGAAGATTTACCTAATGGGCACAAAGATCACAAACTGAGGAGGGCAAGAGACGGCTGTTAGGAAGGGCTAAAGAGAACTTGGCTATGGACCGTCTTCATTTCAAACTCTCCACAATCATCGTTTTTATTATTATTATTATTATTATTATTATTATTATTTTAATGAAGCTAGAGGGCTAGAGTGATGGCTCAGCTGAGGACCTGGGTTCTGTTCCCAGCATGCACATGGGTTCTGTTCCCAGCATGCACATGGCGGCTCACAACCATCTGTAATTCAAGTTCCAGGGGATCCAACACCCTCTTCTGTCCACTACAGGCACCAGGCATACATGTGGTGTGCATACATCCATGCAGACAAAGTATTTAAAGATATCAAATAAAAATATCTTTAAAAATTAAAAAAACTGAACCTAGGGAGAATATTTATTTATTAATTTATTTGTTTCTGAGACAGGATCTCACTATGTAGCCCTGGCTGGCATCTGGGTCTCACAGTGTGGACCAGGCTGGCCTGAGACACACAGAGATTGGATTGCCTTTGCTGAGATTAGCTGTATGCACCTGGCAAAAATCCTTGTCATTTAAAGCACAAGATCATCCTTGTCAACATAGAGAGTTTAGGCCCTGGGGTAAATGAAATCTTGTCTCAAAACAATGAGAGTAAAAAATAACGACACCATTGTAATAAAAACATAACTTATTTAACCAGATAGTAATAAAGATACTGTAGTTACTGGTCTTAATAAGCATCCATTCTTCCTCTTTGTTCATTGAATTGAATTTTACAAAGCTAACTTTCTCTCGGGGTGACCTCATCAGAGTGTGTGTGTGAGTGTGTGAGTGTGTGTGTGTGTGTGTGTGTGTGTGTGAGTGTGTGAGTGTGTGTGTGTGTGTGTGTGTGTGTGTGTGTGTGTGTGTGTGAGTGTGTGTGTGACAGTCAGAGGACACCTTGCTGGACTCAGTTTTTTCCTTCCACCATGTGACTCTGAGAATGGAACTCTGGTCCCCAGGCTCATCAGCACGCTCGTTTGCCTGCGGAGCCCCATCTTGCCAGTGGACTTGGCTGGCTTGGGAGTGCAGTTTAAGGGTACAGCCATCTTGGTGGGGAAGTCAAGGCACTGAGATCGAAGCAATGGGAAAGCGGCCATGAGTGAGTCAGGCAACCAGCTTTGTAGAAGGTTCAGGAACAGGTGCTGCTCTTCCCAGGAACTTCTGTTCACAGCACTGAATACAGTTCTCCCCCCCATAGATAACGTATCTCAGTGTCCCCTTTGAACGCCACATCAGAACCCTTACAGGACAAGTGTGTCTCATTCTTTTACCCTTAGTGTCCAGGGCCATGCGTAGCAAGGGGGTTGTAAGAACTAATGAATGAATGAGTTAAAAGATGTGCGAAGTTTGAAGTGAGCAAAGCTAAAACTCCTTTGGTCTGGGATTTGGGAGTTCAAGTTCACGTTAAAACTGTGGCTGTGCAAATCGGGGGACTTTTTGTTTGCGGGGGTGGGGAGGTGGGGAGGACTAAACAAGTATGGGGAACACATACAGTCATGGGGTTGCAGAGCTGCTGGATGTCAGCAGTCCAAAGATTCCTCGGGGACTGGGGGAAGGGTGGAGTCTTGGGCCAGATGCTGGGTCAGAGCGGGTGGCTGTGGAAGAGAGATATGACTGGAAAGGAAGTGGAGGGACAGGACAGGGCTCCGACGATGTCTAAGCAGGCAGAACGAGGGGAGGGAGGGGCTCTGAGGGCGGGGCAATCCGAGAGGAGATGGGGGAGGGGAGGCTGGCTGTGTTTCTAGAAGTCTGGGAGCCTGGGAGGAGTGGAGGGCCAGAGAGCCGGTGGCGGAGTTGGAGACCGCAGGAAGAGCGGCAAAGGACCGAGCCAGGGAAATGTGTGGACAGGGAAATGGAGAGGCCTGTGTGAGTGTGGGTTTTAAAATTTGCATATTTTCCCCATGACAAAAATAAGCTGCACGTGAGCCTGTGAGTGGTTATTTGCAACAGTGAACAGGAGCGAGCGGTGTAAGCAGCCGGGACCTGGAGGGTCAGGATGACAGAAGGAACGCAGTTCACCAGACTAAGACCTTCTTTGTGAAGGAGTGTCAAGGCCTGCCAGAGAACACCAGCTCCCGAACCTCTGAACCCAGAAGATCCCATAAAGTCTGTACGGAATGTCCCAGAAGCCTCCCCTCCAGTTCCCTGGGTGGAGCAGACCTCTTGGATGAGGAGATGCCCCGGATGGGTCGGGTTTTCTGTAGAGAATCACAGAGGTTATGGGTCTTGAGCTTCCCCAGACCCAGGGGCCCCAGGGTGGAACAGCCACACCTGCCTGAAGTTCTGAGGAAGAGGGCGGAAACAAGCAGCGCCCGCCCTCGCTTGCTCTCCCCACACTTGTGATAGGCTCTGCTGGGGCACTGTGTGCTGCACAGCCTCACTTCCCGAAATAGGCAACGGTACTTTTCAGACCCTGACATCCCTCCCTGGTAGACCCAAGTGGCATGCCTGGGGTCAGTGTGGGTCCTAGATTCCCTGGGTGACTGACTGCTCATCTGGATGGAGCCATGGCCTCTCATGCTGCTGCTGCTGCTGTGTCTGCAGGGTTGTGTCTCAGGTGAGAGGTGGGGGCTGAGAGAAGAGAAAAACCACTTCCTCCTGTCTGGTCCCCCCCATTGCCTTTTTCTTGCTCCACTGTCTTCATGTTTTGTGGGCTGGGGAAGGAGACTGGGCTGACTTGGTGGGTCTTCACCAGGGACCAGTGAGAATGTCCCATGCTAATATCTGGCCCCAGGCAGACCTCACCAGGCCTCACACAGAGGGTGTAGCTGTGTCCTCTATGTTGGCCTTTATCTGCTGGGTTTCCTTGGTATGGAGAATCTCCTCACAGAAACTGCCCGTTTGCCCTTTGTCTGTCGATTGAGTTCTGACTGGTGCTGTTGTGAGTTCTTGTAGCATGTCTGCACACTTTGAAGTCCCCTTTTCTCGGAATGCTGATGCCATATCCGGTCCCTCTGCTCTGACCTGAAGGGAACCAATCCCCAAAGGCCTTTCCCTACTCACTGCTACTCTCTGCAGGGGGCTCATTCATTCCTGCCTGCCTGGCTGCCAAGGCAACCACTTACCACTTCCTGTTCCGTCCTGGGTGTGGTGAGGGCTGCCAAACCCACCCCTCACCGTTGGACAAAGTGAAGGCACCAGGGAGCCCAGGACCCCTCGAGGCTTCCTCCGGGTGCCCCCACCTCTGTTGCTCAGCAGGCAGGGGGGAGGTTCTCAAAACACCGCTCAGCAGAGGTGAATGCGAGAGGCCTGCTCTGTTCTGTTGTTAACTTTGCAAGGGAAGGAGACTCTCAGAGCTTCCACTAAGGTGACAAGTGGCTTTGGGGTCTTGTGTGAAGCTGCTCTCTACCTCTGTTCCCTGAATCATCCTGCCACCTCTGTCCCTAATTTTCAACAGATTGTATTATGAAGGACACAGACCGCTTTCATGTATTCATTCATATTCATTCTTTCCCTCTCCCTCCTGTGTGTGTGTGTGTGTGTGTGTGTGTGTGTGTGTGTGTGTGTGTGATACCCACACTGCAGACCTGGCCATCCTCTGGCCCCGCCCCCAGCCCATCGCTGGGTCCAGGTGCTGGGCATTTCTCGTGAGTCTTGGGATTTGAACTCGGCCTCTCAAGCTCAGCAGTCTCACTCATGAACTCTCTCCCTGGCCCTCTTTTCTCTTTACAGACAGGCTTTTGTTTCCAGGCTAGCCTGAACTCACTAGGTATCCCAGGTTAGCCTTAAACTCTACATCTTCCTCCCTCATGCTGTTAACGGGTTTGTGTCACATCTCATGAGTACAGAGGCCAGATGCTCTCCCAGGCATGTCCAGCCTATGGTCTGCAGGCCCCATGCACCCTGGGCTAGCTAGGACTTGCCCAATACAATTATAGATGACAAAGCCAAGTTGCCACGTCAAAACATTGGATGAACAGTGGATAACGTGGAATCCATCGGCTGGCTCATCAGTGGGGGCTGGGCTCAAGTGTGTGTGTGGCAGGCTTTATCTATGTGGCAGGTTTTATGAAACTGGAATATTTAAAAGGTAAGCACCATGGAGAGTGCTATTTAAAAGGTATTCAAATAGAGGGCAGAGGTGTGGCTCAGTAGTGCTTGCCTGACATGCTTGAGGCACTGGGTGTGATCCCCATCATGACATACAAAACCAAGAGGAGAGAGGGAAGAGAGAAAGAGGAGGAGGAAAAATTATTACTAGGAGAAATAACTCTTCATCATTTTCCTAGATACTGGACCTTTTCATCACATCAGTAGTTTGGGCTCTCAAGTCCAGAGCTAGACCTGTTTGTGTCTGCATATCTGTCTCAGGCAGAGCCTGGGTCTGTCTTGAAATATTGGGCATCCCTGAAGACCAGAAAACATCCAGAGGAAGAGACTATATCTGGTGGAGAGCTCCTGCTAGGGTGGTTTCCTCGTTGAACTGAGGTCTCCTCCATCAGACTGGGGGAGCAAGCTGTTAGTGGGGCCCGTGCCTCTCCCTGACTCCCCGAGGGCACGCTGAGCTCCATGAAAGCCAGGGCTGCATCCTCCTCTCCTCTTGCCTCCAGCTGCCAGTTTCAAGATGGCTTCTTCCTCCTCTCCAGACCTTGCTCAGCAAGTCCTATCTCCCCAGGTCCCTCCATTGAGAACGTGTACCGGAAAGTGCAGCGGCGTGAAGGGGAGTCTCTGTCCGTGCAGTGCTCCTACAAGAACCGCCGGAACCGCGTGGAGGGCAAGGCTTGGTGCAAAGTGAAGAGGAAGAAGTGTGAGCTGAACTTCATCCGGGGCTGGGTGAAGGGGCCCAGCTACTCCATAAGGGATGACGCCAAGGCCAAGGTGGTCCACATCACCATGGAGGCCCTCAGGGTCCAGGACTCCGGACGATACTGGTGCATGCGTAACACAGCTGGGAATCTCTACCCCTTGGTGGGTTTCCAGCTGGAAGTGTATCCAGGTGAGCAGACCAGAGCTGGCATGGGTGGGACAATATAATAATGGTTCTTCACTACGGACATCTTCCTGTCACCATTTTCCGAAGAAAGTGAGTTGTATCAAACTTGGTGTGGCTCTGCCCTTGTCCTTGTGCGGAGGGGAGCCTGGGACTCAGGACTGTGCTTTGTTTTACTCAGTTATCATAGGCTCACCGAGCTGGGGGTGTGCCCGGCACTGTTACAGGCTTTGAGAATATAATGATGAACAAAACCAGCGACAGTCCTGCCCTGTGGGGATGCCAGACAGTAACACTTCATCCAGACAAATCATTGCATAGCACAGTGCATGTGCTTAGAAAGCAATGATGAACTAGTTACTCAGTGTCAGGGCCCCCGGGTGAGGAGAGAGCTCTCTCATGCTTGGAAGGGCATCTGTAGGGAGAGCCTAATGAGCATAGGCAAGATTCAGGAAGGTCTGCAAAAGGATTGGGGTAGCTGGTCCACGCTGGATGTGGGGGAGAAGGTTAGGGGAAAAGGAACAGTAAGTTTTGTAGTAATCGGTTGCATTTATTTGCTTGTTTATTTGGGGGCAGGGTCTCACCATGTCACCTTGGTTGGCCCTGGAACTCACAGAGATCCCCCTGCCTCTGCCTCTTGAATGCTAGAATTAAAGGTGTGCACTACTACACCAGGCTATTATTTCAGCTTGGAGAGTCATGTGGTTCTGAATTCCATGATATAGAGCTGTGCCTAGTTCTAACTGCAACAGGAAGAGAAATGTGTTGTATCTTTCTTTGCTCCCCCACTTTGTGGATGTATGTGAAGGAGTACTGTGTACATGTGGAGGTCAGAGGTCAAGCTCGGGTGTCACTCCTTAGGAGCTGTCCACCTTGGTTTTGAGACAGGATTTCTCACCGCCCTGGAGCACGCCAAGTGGGCTACGATAGCTCCCTGATGCCCAGATTAAAAGCACAGACCAGTGTGCCCAGATCCTCATGCTCAAGGCAAGCACTTGGCCAAGTGAGCCATGCTTCAGCCCTTCTCTGTAAGGCAGACATCACTGCTTACAGACAGTGGGAGAGTGGGAGAGGAGGCAATGAGACAAAGCTGGATGTGGGACTGGAAACAGCAGCGGCTGGGACAAGTGGGATTTGGACCCTTAACAAGGACTGAGGAGGCCCAGCCCCTCGACAATCCCCTCCCGGGGTCCAGGAAGAATCTGCAACCAGCTGATAATTTAATCTTTGATGAAAAGAAAGGAGTCTACATACATGAAACTCTTTAGTTTACACACTTTATTATCCTGAGTAGTTCTCCCTCTACACAGCTTCTACTCTGCTCTCATGCCTAGCTCCTTTCTTGCCTGATTTGTCTCTACATCTATTTGCTGTCCCCTCTAAGTTCTATCTTAATTCCTTCATCTTGGTTCTGCCCCATCTAGATTCTCATCCATCTAGTTCTTTCCCATCTCAACTCCTCTCCTTCTCTCTCCCTTGTTCTTCCCCATCTAACTCTTCCTCATCTTCCATCTTGTTTCTCTGGTATTCTCTTCTATCCCTTCAATCTAGTTCTTTCTCATCTAGTTCATTTCTCTCCAGTTCTTACCCATCTAGTTCTTCTGTTCTCTTGTCTCTTCTCTGTCTCGTCCTCAAGTTCTCTCTTCAAAAATCCTCCTCTCTCCTTATACCTGTCAGTTCCCTCAAGCCTCTGAGGTATTCAGTTATAAAACATAAACAATAGCAATCCTTTGGCAGAGCAAGGTCACCAGGCTTAAATTCTTACAAGGTCATAAAGGCAGATAAGAGTTTTCCTCAGGCAATGACCACCAGGCTTTCTTTTACAACTCAAAAAGGGAGAGGTAAAGGAGGAGGTCAACTGAGAGCTAATGATCAGTTAGTGTATCAAGAAGGGGATCTGTGTGCTCAGTCTCTGCTTTTTTAGACTTTCTGTATATTTTGGAGTGAGGGCAGATTTGCTTGAGGGGGAGAATGGAAAAGAATATTGATTCCTCAGTAGCTGGGAGATGATAGCATTTATGAAGTTGGGGAAACCCCAAAGAGAGCTCATCTGGAGGGAAAATCAAGAGCCCTGTTGAATCATGTGAGGGCAATTCTGGGATCCAGGTCGAGAGCTGAAGCAGGCAGCTGAAGTGTCAGTGACAGGACAGACTGGGGTGCGCACTTGAAAGTGTCTCTATGAAGACAGTCACGGGCAGTAAGGTCACTGCTTAGGGGTGGGGAGGAGCACTAAAGGATAAGGGGTGTCCAGCACATTTCAGTAAAACTCTTCATCATAAAGGAAGAGAGAAAAATCTCTCTCTGGTGTACAGAAAGAAGAGAGGAGTCTAAATGGAGATGCCAGGTCTCTACATTTATAGGACAGGAAAAGGTGAGGATCCAGCAAGTGTCAGGAAAAGCCACCAGTTGTTATAAATTCACCCCCCACCTGCCGGGTCCTTCTCCCCTGACCTGAGCACATCTCCATCCTCCCTGGTGTGAACCCGGAAGAGTTTCCCCTCTCAGCTGCGAGGCTGGGTCTCATTTCTTTGCTCTGGTCCATGTCAACCCGAGAAGCAGGGAAAACTGACTCTGGGGTCTTCATTTGGAGGAATGCCATCACGAAATGGACTTACTTTTCTGTCATTATTTCTCTTATCATTTTGTGTGTGTGTGTGTGTGTGTGTGTGTGTGTGTGTGTGTGTGTGTGTGTGTAAGCCACTGAACAACCTCAGGTATCATTCCCAGGTGCCTACAGCACTCTTTATTTTCTTTGAGACAGGGTCTGCCACTAACCTGGACCTTGCCCATAGGTTAGACTATCTGGTCAGTGGCCCCAGGGGTTCCCCTGCCTCTGCCTCATCTGCGCTGGGGTTGTAAGCATGTGCACCGTGCTTGGGTTCTGGGGGTTGAACTCATGTTTGTATGGTAAGCACATACTGACTGAGCTGCCCCTCCAGATCTTCATTTTCTGCTTCGGAGGGGTAATCATGGGGAGCTTCAACTTTGCTCATGTTTTCAGTTGAGAGAAAAAAATCCCCTGCCAATGACCATGTGGCTCAGTGGGAAAAGATGATTGATGCCAAACCTGATGATCTGAGCTCGATCTCTGGACCCAGGCAGTAGAAGGAGAGAGCTGACTCCTGCAAGTTGTCCATTGATCTCCATCCTCATACCAGGGGCCCACCCCAAAATAAAGAAAATGTTTTTTAAAAAGTATTTAAGCCTCAGCCCAATTAAACTCGAATAGCAGTGTGTGTACCACCCCAGCAACCAGGCCTTGTAGCCCATGACAACTGAGGCAGGGAAGCAGCTACTCTCCTGCCTGGCTCCTTCATCGTTGGAGGTGGGATGGTTTCCTCTTGGTCCGTTTATTGACGCTCCCTCACGCACACACTGGTGTGCTCAGTAGGAATGAGGAAAGGCACGAGAGGCAGCGTGACTCAGCCGGCAGGTGTGGGAGCCCTGCTACTGGCTGAGTCCTTTCCTGCCAGTGCTTTGGGAGTCTGTCATGTGCACGCCCAGCTCTTGCTCCATCAAGGCTCCCCCTGTTATTGGGGTGTCCTAAGTGGGGGGTCTAAGTGATAAGTTGGCCTCTTCCTGCATCCTTTCCCTCCCCTACACTGATTTTCAGAGTTGGTTGCTGAGAACAGCAGCTCGGGCCTCCCTGCACAGTGACCACTGCCCTCAGGAATGTGTCTTTTCTATGCCTAGTAGAGGGGTGGGAAGTCTTTCTCTGTCTTTCCTGGGGAGACAGACCTGTGGCTCCCTACAAGACTCAGAACTCTTGCAGTTCCCACATGCTGTCCAGCCCCAGGCTGCTGCTGGTGCTAAAGCCTTGGAAAGATGGCGTGAGGGGCAGGGTCTGCTCCTGTGCGTCTTAGTGAACCCGAGGAGGGTGTCTGACCATAGCTCTTCCTTGCAGTTTCCTCTTGAATTTGGGACCCTAGCGCCTCTGTGTCCCAATTCTGGTCCCCAGCAGACGTTATGAAGCGGCTGCCTTTATACAGCGTCATGTTAGAAATATCTGTTTGGATAACAGCACTTGCCATCAAGCCCGATGACCTGGGTTCAAATCCCAGGACCCATCTGATGAAATGCCAGAACTGACTCCTGCAAGCTG
Source organism: Peromyscus leucopus (assembly GCF_004664715.2). NCBI lineage: Eukaryota > Metazoa > Chordata > Mammalia > Rodentia > Cricetidae > Peromyscus > Peromyscus leucopus. Next base: position 4,362,433 of record NC_051084.1, on the reverse strand, counting down.
TCCCCGAACCTCCCTGTGTGCACACACACAAACACACACACTTACACACTAAAAGGAAATTTCTTTGATGCTCTTGATTGAGAAGAGCCTGGAAAGTGACTGGGGGCCTAGGAAAGAAGATGGCTCTGTGCTCTGGGAGCAGGCCTGATGGGGGAGGCTGAAGAGATTGTCCCAGGTCTCCCTTCCTCACATGTCTACTTCCTCCTTCCTGTCACTCTCTGAAAGAACACACACCTGACACTCAGACGCCAAGCCCAAGTCACAGGCGGGTTCTCCCCAGTGTCCGCGCAGCTGAGGGTCTATGAATTCTGTCCCTGGCACTCAAGCCTTAGGATTAATCTAATTCTTCTTCCTCTCTGGTCCCTCAGCCCTCACAACTGAGAGAAACGCTCCTCCCACGCATCTAACCAACACCTTCGAGAGTGGATTTATCACAATGGGCCAGGTCCCCATTTCAGGCCCACACAACCCTGTCACATCTGACATGACTGTGTTCACACCTGGACTCCTCACCTTGGCCTCAGGGACCACTGCACCAACCCCTGTGACAAGCTACAGTTCCACCGATACCCGTGGCTCCACCGATACCCGTGGCCCCCTCCCAGAGCCCGGGAAGAGCACGAAGTCCCAGCCAGTGACCATGTCTCCTAGCAATGCGAGACCCTTCTCTGCTGACCCCGTGACCACCTTCACCGTGTCCGGACGCCTGAGCAGCGGCTTGTCCACCACGGGGATGTGGCACCAGTTACCCCCCAACAGGTTATGTGATACTTTATCAGGCGTGGCCTCAGCTCTCAGACCCCAGCATTACTCAAGAGGCCACTCTGGCATCCAACACTCCCTGTTGCTCCCCATGAACTCAGTGGGGATTGCTGCTATTCAGCAGTGAATTGTGGGAAATGGGGAGGGTCACAAGGGAAGGCAGTGGGGTGAAGGTCAAGACTATGGATGGAGAGGAGAGGGAGGGCCAGGGCAAGGGGTTGGGAAGTGGGAAGTGTGGCTGCTCTCTCTGGGTTCCCCAGACCCTGAGATGAGGACCAGCATTTTACCCAGAGCACTGGGAAGAGGGCAGAAGTGGGACAGAGATTGGAAGTCGGCTGGCAAACCGTGCCTGGGGCAGCCTCTGCTGTGTACACGAGAGCGCCATCCCACTGGGCAACTCGGGTCAGATGCCCGCTCAAGGCCAAGGGATCTAGGACAGTCCTATGTCACCTCCCGCTCTCCTCTCCATCGGCAGGGGAGCATGAAGGGCTCCAGCTCAAAGGACACTGCAGACACTAGTGTCACATGGAGGGGGTCACATGGAGGGGGTCACATGGAGGGGTCACATGGAGGGGGTCACATGGGGATGTCACATGGAGGGCGTCACATGGAGGGGGTCACATGGAGAGGGGTCACATGCGGGGGTCACATGGAGGGGGTGCTCCCACTACAGAAGACAGAGGGGGCAAGAGACATCCTCAGTCACTGTGGAGGAAACAGTCTTGATCTCTTCAGCCCCTGTGGCCATTGTGTGGGGCTCTTGTCTTCACTGATAAAGGATGTGAGGATTCTGGAGGAGAGGTGTCAAGTGCAGATGCTCCTCCTGCCTGGTGACGTACTTCCTGGGACTCTGGCGTCTCCTTTCTCTTCCCACATCTGGTCCCAAGAGAGAGAGAGAGACAGACAGACAGAGACAGACAGACAGACACAGAGACAGACAGAGAGAGAGAGAGAGAGAGAGAGAGAGAGAGAGAGAGAGAGAAAGAGAGAGAGAGTATCTCCCTGCAGGTGCTGTGGGCCTGCCTGCTGGTCCTTAGTCCTCTGCTGTCCTGCCTCCTCAGGTCCCAGGAGACTTACCTCACTGCGGTGGTGGTGGTGCCGACATTGCTTCTTGTGTCTGTGGTGTTGGTAATGGGCTATGGGTTTTGGAAGAAGAGGCACATGGGAAGTAAGTAGAGTCATCCCTGGTTCCCAGGACCAAGATCTGGTCCCTACTCTAAGGACTGTGACACAGAATCATGGCTGGGGAATCTCCCTCTGCCTGTTCAAGATGACCAGTGACATCCAGTGAGGGGGAGGGTGGCCAGGCGTGGGTGGCCCCACATGTCCCTTAGGGGATGAAGGAACAACACAGAGTCCGGAGGGTCAAAGATCACCCGGGGCATTGGGGCACCAAGTGCAGGGCATGGCCCTTCTTCACCTCTCCCTGTTTGTCGTAGGCTACAACTTGGGCAGCAACTCGGCCAAACCCTGGAAACACCTTCCCGAAGGACCAGAGACGCTGTGGAAGCCTGCTTGGTCTAAGATAACTCAGTGATCTGGGAAACCGATTCCAGTGGGTTCAGAGGCCAGAAGAGGACCAAAGACAGGCAATGGCCCTGGGGCAGGAGGACACACAGCTGCCTTCCTTTCACCCCGGCCACTGAGTTCTCAGCTTCCCTCTGTTCCCTACAAACTTCTCCAGATGTTTGGAGACAAGAGCCAGGACTCATGAGCCCCCAAGACAGCCAATGTCTCTAGAGTCCTGTTCTGGATGAGAGGGGACAGTGACTAAGGCCTAGGGACACAAAGACATTGGTAGCAGGAGGTCTCAGAGCTGACCAAGGCCACGTGTCTTCTGATGTGCCCTGACTGTGGCTGCTGGCCCTTCTGTCCCGGAAGTCTGCAGACCCCACATGTCACTTGGTTCCTGCCTGCCAGTCTCTCTCAGGCCAGCGAGAGCCTTCTGCTACAGCATCAGCCTTTCCCAAGATGGGCGCAAAGGCTGAATGTGGACTCCTCCACTCCAGTTCCTGCTCCCATGCTACCGTGATGAACTCATGGAGGAGACTGAGGGCACAGCCTATGCCTTGGGTGTCTGTACCCCGTCGACAGGGCCCCTCCTCCAGACAGTGGAGTTGGCCATGGAGCATTGAAGACCACTTCTGAGAAAAGGCCACATGGAGGTGCCCTGATGAAAACAGCAGTAAATGGAGGACTAGGTCTGGAGAATTGATACCAGATTCTAGGATGGAAAGATGGGGAGACACACGCAAATGTGGAGAGAGAGAGAGAGAGAGAGAGAGAGAGAGAGAGAGAGAGAGAGAGAGAGAGATCTGCCTCTGGCCAGCAAAGAACCTGCTATGAGCCACACTCCTAGTTGAGTAACAGGCAGAGGTGGAGACAACAGAGCCCGGGGTCCAGTGGCCTACTGGCCCTGTCTCCTTCCTATACACAGCTCAGACCTGACCACTCCTATCGAGATCACTGGTCCAGAGTAGAACAGGGATGGCTGTGGGCTAAGGGGTGTGAGCCATGGGCTATGGGCTGTGGACTGTGGCCTATGGGCTGTGGGCTGTGGACAGTGGGCTGTGGGCTGTGGGCAGTGGGCTGTGGGCTGTGGACTGTGGCCTATGGGCTGTGGGCTGTGGACAGTGGGCTGTGGGCTGTGGATTGTGGACTGTGGACTGTGGGCTGTGGCCTATGGGATATGGGCTGTGGACTGTGGTCTATGGGCTATGGGCTGTGGACTGTGGGCTGTGGGCTGTGGACTGTGGCCTATGGCCTATGGACTGTGGCCTATGGGCTGTGGGCTGTGGACTGTGGACTATGGCCTATGGGCTGTGGGCTGTGGACTGTGGACTGTGGGCTATGGACTGTGGAGTGTGGCCTATGGGCTGTGGGCTGTGGACTGTGGACTGTGTGCTATGAGCTGTGGATGTGGACTGTGGACTGTGAGCTATGGGCTGTGGACTGTGACCTATGGGCTGTGGACTGTGGGCTATGAGCTGTGGACTGTGGGCTATGGACTGTGAGCTGTGGGCTATAGACTGTGGACTGTGGGCTATAGACTATGGACTATGAGCTATGGGCTGTGGACTGTGTGCTATGAGCTGTGGATGTGGACTGTGGACTGTGAGCTATGGGCTGTGGACTGTGGCCTATGGGCTGTGGGCTATGGACTGTGGACTGTGGCCTATGGGCTGTGGGCTGTGAACTGTGGACTGTGGGCTGTGGACTGTGGACTGTGGCCTATGGGCTGTGGACTGTGGGCTGTGGACTGTGAGCTGTGGGCTGTAGGCTGTGGGCTGTGGACTGTGAACTGTGGACTATGAGCTATGGGCTGTGGGCTGTGGACTGTGGACTGTGGACTGTGGACTGTGGCCTATGGACTGTGGGCTGTGGACTGTGAGCTGTGGGCTGTAGGCTGTGGGCTATAGACTGTGGACTGTGGGCTATAGACTGTGGACTATGAGCTATGGGCTGTGGACTGTGGGCTGTGGACTGTGGACCGTGCACTGTGGACCGTGGACTGTGGACTGTGGACTATGAGCTATGGACTGTGGACTGTGGACCGTGGGCTGTGGGCTGAAGTGTCTCACTAGTAGGGATGCACACTAGCCCACGGAGGCTTGAAAGGTCCCTGAGCCAAATGCAGCATCTACGCCCTCAGCCCTGAGTCGGGGCCCTAATGGGACAGCAAACGTCACAGTCAGGAGGGTGAAGCAGCTGGGGCCTTGGTCACACTCCAGGATGGCTTTGAGGAGAGAGGAAGAGCAAAGGTGTAGCTTGGGGACAGAAGGGAGGAACTTCCAGTAGAGCGTGACAGCTCAGGCTGAGAAAGAAGGACAAACAGACAGATCCACACATACACACAGATCTCTGGCTAGCAAGCAATGAGTGCAGAGTTATCACCCTAGTGGTCATCTGGGGGGATAAAGTCACACCACCTCCAGCGTCCCACCCCCATTCCTGGCCCTGACAGCCCTGTTTCATGGACGCAGATGGACAGACAGTCAGGCATAAGAACCAGTGGTCCCTGTGTGAGCCTGACCAAGCCACCAACCCTATCAGGGCCTCAGTTTTCCCTGTCTTGTGAAAGGGGACAGTGGTCCCTCCCTCTAAAGGTGTTTGTGGGATGCAGTGATGTGACATAAACACTGTGCGACCCTGCGAGCGTCTCTTGACTGCTTTCCTGAAATTCCTTCCTGTCCTGCTGTTCATTAGGAACTGAGGGGGGCTCAGAGTTTGTCCAGCTGTTGTGACTGAAAGGCTCTGATCAGGGGCTGCAAAGACAGACGGCCCCATGGTTAACATGCTTTCTCCTCCTGTGAGAACCCAGGTTCAGCTTCCAGCACCAGAGCTGGGTAACACATAGCTTTCTGTAACTCCACTTCCAGATATCTGATGCCCCGTTCTGGCCCCCTCAGGCACCTTGTGCACATGGTGCATATAAACGACTACAGATACACACAAATACACCCAATCAAAAAAATCATTAAAAAACCAGCCACTCTGACCAGGAGCAACCTGGGGAGGAAAGGGTTTATTTGGCTTATGCTTCCAGGTCACAGTCCATCTTTGAAAGAAGTCAGGACAGGAAATCAAGCAGGGCCTGAAGAAGAGGCCATGAAGGAACGCAGTCTGTGGTCTTGTCAGCTCACAGGCCTGCCCTTCCTTACCTTTCTTGTAGAGCAGGACCTCTTGCCAAAGGAATGGTGTCTCCCACAGTGAACTGGACCCCCCTATATCAACTAACAACCAAGACAATCTCCCAGAGACACGTCCACAGGCCAATCTGATCAGGGTAACCCCTCAATTGAGGCTCCCTTCTCAGGAGACGCTAGGCTGTGTCGAGTTGACAGTAACTGTCAACTTTTCTGATCTCCCCTTATCTCCTCCCCTTCTAGGCTCACACACGGATGTAGCAGCTCTTGATGATGGCTGTATCAGTACTTTTCAGTTGCTGTGATTAAACACTATCGTGGGGAACTGGCTGGTTCTAGGCTTTCCCTGGGGCTCTGAAGTATGGAGATGGAATATAGTTCCTTGTCTAACACCAGGAATATGCTGGGTAAAGTTAGTAATAGCCTGGGTCCAGGGCCTTGAGGAAGCTGTGATTTCAGACCCTGCAAACCCAACTCTTCCTACTAAGGGGCTGTGGTTATCAGTCCCAAGGTGTCTATGTGACACTATGTGTTACTTTTGTGTGACATTGCTTGACTAGCTTCCTGCTGATGTCATCCCATTGTGTGATAGCTTTCCTCTGACTCTCTCCCATTTCTGCTCTAAAAACCATATACAAAATGCTGTACTTCTTAATAAGTTTGCAGGGCATGTTATCAGCTTATTCAAGACCTCCTAGTCCCAGGTCTCCTATCATCTTTATTTTTCTCATTCCTGGTCCACCCTCTCAGAAACCTGCACTGAAGCCTGCTGCTCCAGGTCACACCATGACCAGGGCAATTTATGAAAGGAAGGTTTATTTGGGGTTACTGTCCCAGAGGTTTAGAGTCCACCACCAGAGAAGCAAGGCGGCATGCAGCAGGATGGAACAGGATGTTGCAAGGTCACAGTTTGGTCCACAAGCAGGAAGAAGAAAGGGGGAACTCAGAGGAAGGTAGGGTCTTAGGCTCTCAAAGCCCACCCCCACCCCGTGACATACTTCCTCCAGTAAGGCCACACCTCCTGAACTGTCCCAAACAGCACTACAAACTGCATACCAAGTGTTCGGATGCCTGAGACATAGGGGACACCTCTTTCAAACCACTACAGTGGCCTCTTCAGTGAGACCTCCTTGTGAATTTTAAGGTACATGATACTGAAATCAAGGCCTGAGTTCAAATCCCCAGTCCAGCCCTTCATCTCAGTGTGACCATGATGAGATGCTGTCCCTCTCTGATGCTGTCTCCTCTCCTGGACAGGAGACTAGAGAAGGCTCAAGGCCCTGTATACCACCTTCTAGTGCAAGGTGTGCAAGGACAAGGGCATGTGCATGTCAGTTCATGAGTACAACTCAATATCTAGAGAGGCAGGGCAGGCAGGGAAAGGGAGTCAGTCAGCTCTGGCCTCAGTCTGAGAGTGACTGATGGACGAGAAGGCACAGGGCAGTTGTACACAAGCAGACCCGGACGCAGTGTCAGATACTGTGGTGCAGGATGCAGGACATGCTCGAGTCCTTCAGGGAGGGGAGCGTGGAGATCCTGCAAGCTCGGCACGCTTGGTCAGGCTTCATGGAGGAGTTTGCTGTGTGAAGCTGGAGCATGGGATGGAGGCAGGTGATGGTGACGCCTGCAGGAGGCAGGAGATGAGGATGCCTTCAGGATACAGGAGATGATGATGCCTGCAGGAAGCAGGAGATGAGGATGCCTTCAGGATACAGGAGATGAGGATGCCTGCAGGAAGCAGGAGATGAGGATGCCTTCAGGATACAGGAGATGATGATGCCTTCAGGATAGAGGAGATGATGATGCCTGCAGGAAGCAGGAGATGAGGATTCCTTCAGGATACAGGAGATGAGGATGCCTTCAAGATACAGGAGATGATGATGCATTCAGGATACAGGAGATGATGATGCCTTCAGGATACAGGAGATGATGATGCCTGCAGGAGGCAGGAGATGAGGATGCCTGCAGGAAGTTTTAGGGGTGTGAGTACAGAGATAGCAGAGGCTGATGCACCTTGGAACCTTGGCAAGGCTACCCCTGAAGTTGGTATATGCACAAAGAAGGCTGGGGACAAGTCCCAGATAGTGGGTGCATGGAGGACTTCAGTGAAAGAGAGATTTAACAGGAGATTGTGGCAGTGATTCCCCACTCATGTGATCAGGCCAGGGGTTTCTGTAAGCCAGCAATGCATGGCAGCTGTTCATTCTTATGCCAACCCACTTGGGAACTCCACGGGAGGGGCACTGGAACTGAGGAGTGGCTATAGACACTCATGTCCTCAGCTCCCATGGCCTGGGTGGCTCCTGAGGCTCTTTTCTCAAAACCCCAGGCCAGTCTCTTCCTCCTTCCTCTTCTCACCTTTCTTTCTGGTGCTCCAAGGGACCAAGAACCAAAGTAGGTTGGGGGTGGGAGGGCATAGAGCAGGTGTGCCAAACAAGCCTGGGATGCACCTGCCTTGGGGTGACAACAGCTTCTGGTGATAATTTGTTTGTACTCTAATAGGTAAAATTTGCCTGAAGATCAGAGGACAGAGCCAGTCATTAGATTAAACATAGAGGCCAGGCAGTGGTGGCACACACCTTTAATCCTAGCACTCTGAAGGCAGAGATCTGTCTGGATCTCTGTGAATTCAAGGCCACCCTAGGCTACATGAGATTAATCCAGTCTAAAAGAGAAACAGAGCCAGGCAGTGATGGCTCACACATTTAATCCCAATACTGGGAGTCAGACTCCTTTAATCCCAGCACTAGGAAAGTTGAGACAGGAAGTGACATGGCTGGGTGGAGAAAGGCAAATAAGCCAGGAGGAGACAGGAGCTTAGCTCTTTTGGCTGAGGATTCAGGAGCGTTCAGTCTGAGGACTCACGGAGACAAGATCTTCTCCTTTCAGCTGAGGAGGTGGTGAGGTGAGACGCGGCTCTGGCTTGTTGCCTCTGATCTTTCAGCATTTACAGCAATATTGGCTGTGGCTTTTTATTATAAGAACAATTAGGACTTGTGCAATTCTGGTGCCCAACATGGACACAAATCCATGACCGTGAGATTAAGAGTCTCATGCTCTACCGACTGAGCTAGCTAGGTTTCCGTGAACCCCTCCTTAGGCTTTGGCCACACTGTCATCTGAATCATCATTGTCAGCAGATTTGGCAAGTCAATTGGGATTTCTTAAAGGGGGCATTAGTTTAAAAAATAGTCAGAGAGACTTTTCCCCCATATTAAAAAAATCAAAAACACTATTACAATAGAAGGAGTTTGGTCTCTGTTAATACACTAGACAGTTAGAAAATGGAGCAATTAAATGAAAGGATAATTGATGTAGATAGGATTTCTGTATTGTCAATTATAAATATTATTTGTTCAATTATTTCAGTTTTAGCATTTTAAAAAGTTTGTTAGGCCAGGCAGTGGTGGCACACACCTTTAATCCCAGCACTTGGGAGGCAGAGGCAGGTGGATCTCTATGATTTCTAGGCCAGCCTGGGCTACAGAGTGAGTTCCAAGAAAAAGGTGCAAAGCTACACAGAGAAACCCTGTCTTGAAAAACAAAACAAAAACAAAAAGTTTGTTAATATGATTGCCAAGATAAAAATTTTAGAAAAAGTTATTAAAAACAGATCATAGAGATATTCAGACCCAGACAGAGGAATTTAAAGGAGAACCAATCTTAGCATTGCATTATAAGGTTACAGAGAAACAACCTAAGGCTTTAAGACAGCCAACCTTAGTTTATCCAGTAACCTTTATTAACTGCCAAATGATTCATATTCCCTAGACTGTGTATGAGCTGAATGGACTCCTGTGCAAAGATTAGATTTGAAGAGATTCAGTCACCTCTTGTGAAGCAGATGTTAAACTTGTGATCAACTTGTATTAGAATTATCCCTCAAGACTGGAGATATTTGGTTACAGTGGTCTTGGAGGCTGGTCCCCAATTACAATAGAGGACCTGGTAAAAAGATGAGACAAAGACCATTGAACAATGGAGTATGGCTAGAGGTATTGAAATCTCCCAAGATCAACTTCTTGGAGAAGGAGATTATGCTGATAAACAAAGACAATCTTTATATGATGACCACACCCTGACTTTATGCTGCACAGCAGCCTGGAATGCTTGAAACAGAATTGAAGAATTAGGAAAGAAAAATGAGTCATTTACAAAAGTTATACAGGGCCCAAAAGAAACCTTCACTAATTTCTTACAAAGGTTGACTTCAGCAGTAAATACAATGATACCAAATTCAGAAGCTAACAAATAATAATTGAATTTCTGTCTTTTGAAAATGCTAATGCACAATACAAAAGGTAATTAGGCCATCAAAGGCAAGATCAGCACCCTTGAAAAGATGTATCCAAGAAACAATCAATTTTGAACTTCATAACTATGATGATGCTTGGATAGGAGAGGTGATTTTTAGAGGTTTGAAGAAAAATCAAAATGTCAAATGTTTCAAATGCAGTAAACAAGGTCACCTAAAAAGGGACTGTAAACAGGGTGTTCCTAGAAACAATGTTTTTGCTAAGAATAATTCCAACAGAAATCCCCTCCTTTCTAGATTATGCAGAAGTTGTGGCCAAGGCAGACATTGGACTAACAAATGTAGATCAACAAGGGACAGACAAGGTAATCCTTTGCCTTTGCTGTTGAGAAATGCCCTGAGGGGCCTTTTGCAGGCCCCCATGTCAAATTCTGTTCAGTCCTTTCCTGTCATCATGGAAGAAACTCCTTCCTAGATCAATTAAAGAGTCTAATGCTTATTGTAATTAAAAAAAAAAAAAAAACGTACTGCTCAGGGTGATAGAACAGCTATAGAAGAGAGAACAAAAAAATCAGGAGAAACCATAAAGCAAATATTTTGGCAAACTTCTATAAGTGAACAAAGACCAAAATTAAAAATACGAATAAATGGCATTGTTATTGAAGGTCTTGTAGACACAGGTTAGGATATAACAGTAATCGCACCAGAATCTTGGCATCCAAAATTAGCCTCTCCAGGAGGTAAATGTTCAGCTTTTAGGTATTGAAATGTTATCTCAAGAAAAACAGAGCATGAGATGGGTCAAATGTATAGGACCAGAAGAACAGAGAGGAAAAATAAAGCCATATGTGGCTAATATAGCCATGAATTTATGGGAATGTGATTTGTTACATCAATGGAATGCCCAGATTCACATTCTTCCAATCTTTGAAACAAATCATAAACTAGCATATGTTTCTGGGGAAAATATTAGGAGGTATTATTATAAAGAACAGTAACTAACCATTCAAGTTGTACAAGAACTAGCCACAACAGTTGCTGATCTTTCAAAGGCACCAGAAGACCTACCTTTAAAGTTATTAGATAGATAAGCCTGTATGGGTTCAGCAATGGCCTTTACCATCAGAGAAAATGCAGACCTTAGAACAGCTGATACAGGAGCAGTTAAATGTTCAGCATATTGAAGAATCAACCAGCCCTTGAATTCTCCTGTATTTGTTATTAAAAAGAAATCTGGAAAATGGAAAATGGTAACAGATCTAAGAGCTATTAACAAGTTCATTCAGCCAGTGGGCTCTCTATAGTCTGGACTTCCTTTGCCTTCTCTGTTAACTAAAGAATGGCCTCCT